>NW_006922132.1:1138182-1175068 GCF_000298275.1 Orycteropus afer afer
GGCAATCCTACTTCCATAGTGATACTGCCTCGGAAACCCAAGGAGGGGTCGCTATGAGTCGGGGCCGACTCGACGGCACATAACAACAACAACAACGTATTTTCCAAAAGTAATCACAATAGTATTTCCCATTTCACATGCTATTTTTCCAATGTGACTCTGACATACCTCCCATGGAAAGATGGGGTCTGTGATCCTTCCTCTTGGACATAGGCTTGTAGCTACAGTAGAAATGATGTATATGACTTTTGCTAAGTCAAAAAAGGCAATACAGCTCCTGCATGGTTCTTTTGGTTGGTTAGTTTTGGAACTCAGCCACCATGCTGTGTGGAAGTTTGAGTAGCCTGCAGAGGAGCCCACAAGGAGAGGCCCATGTGGAAAGTAATAGAGGCCCCGACCTCCAGCTCTATCTGAGCTTAGAAATTAGTACCTACTTGCCAGCCATGTAAGCAAGTGACTTTGGAGTGAATCCTCCTGCTTCCTATTAAGCTGTCCTGGTTGATGCTATATGGAGCCAAGATGAGCCTTTTAAACGTTTCCCACTGAGTCTTCCCCAAAGTGAAGATCTGTGAGCAAAATAAATAACTCCAGTATTTGGAGGTAATTTGTTACATTGTAATAGATAACTGGAAGAGTTTGTTTAGGCTCTGGAAGCCTAGCCTCTCGATCATTCCCCTTCCCCTTGCTGGCAGGTCCACTTATGGGCTATTTACATACCTCATGTCCACACAGTTGATCACCAAGCTGCCATGTTTTATAAGTGTCCCCAGACCAGACCAGGTAAAGGTTATCTTCATGACCTTTTGCTCATATTCTAGGCCATTAACATTTTGTCTGTCATCAAAAGGGATCTCTAAGGTTACTGAGTCATAGGGATTTATGTAGAGAGATAAATGTATGGGATTGGCTAGGGGACAGAGTACAGGGTTGAAGCCTACATTGCTATGTCCTTCCTCAGGTCTTCTCCTATATGATTTGCCCCAAGCAGAGTGGGTATACCTGGAAGTTGGCAGCCAGGGCAGTGGGTCAGTCAATGAAGTGATACATTGAAACCTAATGGCTCCAGCTACCAGAGCACATGGTTCTGACTCATATACTTAGCCTCACCTCCATAGCTCCCAAGGGGTTCTGGTCTCATGATTTCTTCTTTCCTCTTGACTCAGTTCTCTGTCAATAAGATTTTACTGCACTGTCCTCCTGAGAAGCCCTATCCTGGCAAGCTCACCCATGTCTGGTGGCTCAGTGTTAATGAAGACAAAAATCCTCTGCTTGGTTGTCCCAGGAATTTTGAGGCAGTCCAAGATCTTTGCCTGAGTCAGAAGAGATCTGTGGCTATTTATTCCTCTTGTGGTGCCTGACACAGTGTCAGGCCACAGCACTGTGATGTAGCTGTCTGAGCTGGGTATATTAACATGGTGATTTACAAGAATGTACCTGTATGTATTTGTATGTGCTGCGAGAATGTCCAGGTATAAAGTAGAGCTGACAAGGGACAAGGTTGTAGTGATGTCTTGGCCACAGCCAGCTGCCCTAAGGGAGTGAGTAGTTGGACTTGTGGGCTTGGGACCATGTTCACAGGAGACATCAAGCTCAACTGGAGTAACATTCTACACAAAAACATTGTTTTACATCCTACTTCAGTGAGTAGCGACTGGGATCTTAAAAGCTTGCAAGTGGCATGATGACATTGGGGAAAGGAAGGACACTGAAACATGCACATAAGATACAGACAACAGAGGCAAATATTAGTATATGTACAACATTGCATTACCACTAACACCAAACACTAGGCATATGCATAGACAGGTGAGAAAATCAGGGAGGGGTAAGCAAACAGGAATATACCCTAGACAAAGGATAGATTTGGCTGAAGATAATCTTACATACACACTTGTGCTACAAAATTAGCCACATACATTACAGAAGCAATAGAGACACCCAAACACTCTGAGAGAATCATTGGGCCTGCCAACTCAGGACTGTAGTCTCGGGGGACATCACGCTCAACTGGCACAACATTTTGTTGTTGCTGTTGTTATGTCCATCGAGTCAGACCTGACTCACAGCGACCCCTCCTTGGGTTTCTGAGGCAGTATCACTACGGAAGTAGATTGACCAACCTTCCTTCTGAGGAGTGGCTGGTGACTTTCAACCACCAGCCTTCTGGTTAGCAGTCAAGTGCCCTAGGCACTATGCTACCAGAGCTCCCTGGCACAACATAGTACATAAAATAGTACATAAAAATCTTGTTATACAACCTACTTTGGCAAATAGCAACTGGGGTCTTAAAAGCTTTTGAGCAGCCATCTAAGATGCAACTATTGGTCTCCTCTCATCTGAATCAAAGAAGAGTGAAGAAAATCAAAGTCATCTGGAAACAATCAGTCCAAGGATAAATGGACAATAAGAACCTCAGCCTTCACAGCCCCAAGACCAGAAGAACTAGATGGTTCCTGGCTACCAAGGCCAACTACTCAGAAAGGGATCAAAACTGGAGATCTGAACACAGTGGGAAGAAAAATGTGGAACAAAATCCAAAAACACAAAAGTGACCAGAATAGAGTCTGGTGGAATCCCCAAGACTATGACCTCAGGTTACCCTTTGGGCCTAGAAATGGACTCACTCCCATGGATTGGCTCTTAGCCCAACAGTAGAAAGACCTACATGCAGAACACCTACGCCAGGGCGATGCACCCACTTATTCTACGGAGATGCACCCCTTAGAGCAATCAGCCATGAGACTTCAGAGGGGCAGCATTCACATAGAGGGAAAGCTGGACAGACAGGAATGCATATAAGAAGGGCCCAGCGAGGTGGTAGTCACAGGGATGGGAGGGGAGGACAGTTTGTTATGGTCAGGGATGGTAATCAAAGTGTGAAATCAAATGTGCATGAAATGTTGAATATAAAACAAACTTGCTCTGTAAGTTTGCACCCAAAGTACAAGAAAATTAAAAAGAAAATTAAGTTAAATTAAAAATTTAAAAAAAAAAAAAAAAAAGCTTGCAAGTGGCCATCTAGATGCAATGATGGGTCTCTCCTCATCCAGAGCAAAGATGAATGAAAAAAAGCAAAGACACATGGAAACAATCAGTCCAAGGGACTAGCAGATCATGTGATCCTCAGCCTATATGACTATGAGACCAGAAGAACTAGATGGTGCCTGGCTACTCAGAGGAGGATAGGTATACGAGATCCTGGATAGAGTGGGAGAACAATGTGGAACAAAACTCAATATCATAAAAAAAAAAAAAAAAAAAAGAGCAGGTTTGCTGGTCTGATGGAGCCTGGTGAGACCCTAGACACTATGGCCCCTAGCTACACTTCAGGTCTGGAACTGAACTCACTCCTGTGGCTTCCACCCAAACAACAGACAGGCCTATGGGGTGAACATTGACATCAGGTAGATACACTCCTTGGAGTGATCAATCATGAGAGAATAGAAGGGCAGTGTTTGCCCAGGGAGATAGCTTGAGGGCAGGAGTACCTGGGAGGGAAGGACACAGGGAAGAGGAAACTACAGGAAAGAAGTGGGAAGAGACCTGTTACACTGTGGGGAATTGCAGTCAATGTCATGAAACAAAATGTGTATGAACTGCTGTATGGAAAATGAAGTTGCTCTGTAAACTTTCACCCAAATCACAATAAAATTAAACATTGTGTTTGTAGGAGACAAGGCGATGGGTAACATACACTATCAAACCAGGGACCTGAAAGCAGGAGGCCTGCTGGCCACAGCCATAGAGGCATGAGGGTAAGTTGTCATTGATCCAGTCACAGCTTCCCAGGGCTTTGGTCATAAGATTCCCTCTTTTAACCTCCCATATTGCTTTGATTCTGCATGGAACAGACTACCTATGTGCCTTATGTGATAAAGATCCAAGCAAGCTGAGCACTTCTTAGGCCAGAAAGCAACACAAATCCTTTAAAGGGTCCCCTGTCCTAAAACTTCAGCTCATGCCACACACAAGAAGCTGCTCAGTGAGGCAGCTCAGCTGCCCATCGTCAGTGCAATGGATTTCTCTTTATATATGGCATTTTCAGCCCTGAGTTTGTAATTTTGCCAAGATGATTTGCTAGACCACAATCTTGCAAAGGGATTTGTTAGTCTACTATGCAAATAAGATACATAAAACTCTTGAAGGGCTTGTGTGATTAATGTGCAAATTAGATGACTGTGATCTACTGAGAGGATTGGTCAGTTTATAGTTTTGGTGGGAGGAGTAGGCTTACAAAAGAGCCAGTCTTAGAGACGTTGAGGGGAACCTCACTACCATCAAGAAGAGTCTGGAGCAGAGTGTTCTCTGGACCTGGGGTCCTTGTGCTGAGAACCTCCTAGACCCAGGAGAAAGAAAGCTACGATACTGGAGATGGCGAAAAGCAACATAAGAGGCAGCAGGAGATGATGTGAGACAAATGCAGCAGCATGAGTGCCTGGAACTAGAAAATTGATGCAAGACAACTGCAGTTGGTTTGCCAACCCACAGAGTGAGAGAGCTGAGCACCTTCTGGCAGGACACTTGCTGGAAGAGTGGAGTGGCTCCAGGCCCTTATTGGTGGAGCTAAAGAGCTAAAACACTTGCTGAGTAGCAGGCATAGCTGAAATTAGGCATGCTGAGGAGCTCTGGTAGCATCGTGGCTAAGACACTTGCCTGCTAACCAGACGGCTGATGGTTCAAACCCACCAGCCACTCCTCGGAAGGAAGGTTGGGCAATCCTACTTCCGTAGTGATACTGCCTCAGAAACCCAAGGAGGGGTCGCTATGAGTCGGGTTTGACTTGACGGCACATAACAACAACATGGGCATGCTGAAAGAAGGGCCACTTGACTGTGGCATGCATGAAAAGAAGCTGAGAGAAGTTTTGGTTAGAAGCTGTCCTGACTAAAGAACTGTATCCTGTCTTCTGAGTTGTATCTTGTTACTTCCAAGTTGATCCTGATCCAGACTGTTGCCTATTACTTCCCTCACAGAGTATGGTCTGTGAGTTGTGCATGACCATTGCAACAAATTATTGAACCCAGCAGAGTAGAGTGCCATGGGGAGGGCAGCTGGTGTCAGAATTTGTAAAAAGGCTGAAGAGCAGAGGTATGCCTAACTTCATAGGAATCAGTTTTGTACTGATACTGATTCTTACCCCCCTGAAGTTAGAGAATTTCTGATGCCACTAGATTACACCATCCCATACCTGTTGTAGCTTATCCAAGGGCTTAAAACATGGACTCATCATGTAGACTTGAGTAATTGTTAACATACAGACACATTTACACAACCCACTTGCACATATCCACACAACCACATGTGCATACTCACCCCACTCCCCACTGAACCTGAGAAAGCCAGAACAGACAAGGTGAGAGAATGGGGACCCTGGCAAATGAGAACTTATGAACAAAATACTGGAACTGAATCATCCAGAGATCAGGAGAAACCGGAACTCAAATGTTGACAAGACAAGAAATCCACTCTACACAAAGCAGCTAGAGATGTGGAATTGGGAGTGAAAACACTTAAAAATAGTTCTAGGTAAGGTCAGCTGAACATCCAAATTCTGCTTCTGGGAGAGGTGTGGATTTGTAGGTGGATCATCAAACTCTTGCAAACAGCAAGGAAGAGATTCTTGTGTCTTCTCTGACAAGATTCTAAATGGACTCTGTCTTAGTGGCTGCCCAGCGTCCAAAGAATTCTGAAAAGCTGAAGATCAAGTGGGACACTGGGTACTGAGGGTCCCATGCTAGAAGTGGGATGTCTTGGAGGCCTCATTGTGGCTACAGAAGGATGTTGGGCAATAGCAAGAGGCACTGGGACCTCTGGGGGAAATGGCTCTAGGCTTGACCCAAGAAAGAAGTCATAGTACAATCTAAAGAGTGACTTAAATCATGGCCTACAGAAAGAAATACATATTACATCATTACCCAGGACCACATACTTATGTATCTATATAAAACTGAAACAAACATTTCATGAAACAATAAAACTTTACTACCTGTGAAGCTGCTGATATGCTCTATTCATTTTTCTAAAATTTCTGGTTGTGACCCACTAAATTGATTTCCCAACCCACTAATGGGTCTAGCCTGAAGGATGAAAAACACTACTCTAGAACAAGGGCTAGCAAATCTATGGGCCAAATCTAGCCTGCCACCTTGTTTTAGAAATTAAGTTTTATTGGATCATGCTCATTTGCTTAAATATTGTATATGGTTGTTTTCTGTCCCCATTGGCAGAGAAGAGTAGTCATGACAGAAGTAGTATAGCTCACAGACTGAAGTATTTACTATTTGGTGCTTTACAGAAAAAACTCTGCAGACCCCAGTTCTGAACATTGCTTCTTGGGCTTACCTGTGGAGATTCTTTCATTCAACAAACATTTATTAAGTATGTACCATGTGCCAGGCATTGCTCTAGATATAAAAGCAAACAAAACAAACAAAAATGTCTGTCCTCATGAAGTTTATATCCTAGTAGGGGAACTATCCAGAACAACCCTTCAATCTAAAGAAATGCAATAGAACCTTGGAGAGGAGAAGCAGGGAGACCGTATGAACTACCAGCAGGCATATAAGCTGAGACAGAGGCCATGATTCCTCTAAGCTTGGACTCACCCAATATTCCCCATTGGCCCTTGTCATATCTCATTCAGCTGCATTCTCTGGGTTGGGGCTAGAGGTATCTCCAAAAACCAAAACCAAACTCACTGCCATTGAGTTGATTCCAACTCATGGCAACCCCCATTGGGTTTCCAAATAAATCTTTACTGAAACAGACTGCCTTATCTTTCTTCCACAGAGCAACTGGTGGGTTTGAACGACTGACATTTGTGGTTAGCAGCCAAATGCCTTAACCAGTATACCACCAGACCTTTCAGCGTTATCTGTTGTTGTTATTGTTAGGTGCCATCAAGTTGCCTCTGACTCATAGTAACCCTATGTACAACAGAATGAAACACTGACTGATCATGTGCCATCCTCACATTCCTTGCTATACTTGAGGCCATCATTGCAGCCATTGTGTCAATCCATCTCATTGAGGGTCTTCCCTTTTTTGCTGACCCTCTACCAAGCATGATATCCTTCTCCAGGGAATGGTCCCTTCTGACAACATGACCAAAGTAGGTGAGACAAAATCTGGCCATTCTAGCTTCCATGGAGCATTCTGGCAGCACTTCTTCCAGGACATATTCATTTTTCCATCAGTCATGGTATTTTCAGTATTCTTCACCAACACTATAATTCGAAGGCATCAACTCTTCTTTGGTCTTCCTTGTTCATTGTCCAGCTTTGACATGCATATGAAGCAACTGAAAATACCATAGTTTGGGTTAGGCACACCTTACTCTTCAAAGTGACATCTTTGCTTCTTAACACTTTAAAGAGGCAATGGATTTGCCCAGTGTAATATGACATCTGATTTCCTGATTGCTGCTTCCATGGATATTGATTGTGGTTCCAAGCAAAATGAAATCTCTGACAGCTTCAGTCTTTCCTCCATTTATTGTGATGTTGCTTATTGGTCCAGTTGTGAGGGTTTTTGTTTTCTTTATGTTGAGTTGTAATCCATACTGAAGACTGCAGTGTTTGTTCTTCATCAGTAACTGCTTCAAGTCATCTTCACTTCCAGCAAGCAAGGTTGTGTCAACTGCATACTGAAGGTTGTTAATGAGACTTCCTCCAATCTTGATGTCACATTCTTCTTCATACAGTCCAGCTTCTTGGATTATTTGTTCAGCAAACACATTGAATAAGTATGGTGAAAGGAAACAACCCTGATGCACACCATTTCTGATTTTAAACCATGCCATATCCCCTTGTTCTGTTCAAATGGCAACCTCTTGGTCTATGTACAGGTTCCTTATGAGCACAATGAAGTATTCTGGAATTCCTGTTCTTCACAGTATCATCTGTAATGGATTATGATCCACATAGACAACTGCCTTTGCGTGGACAATAAAACACAGGTAAACAGTTTTCTGGTATTCTTTGCTTTCAGCCAAGATCCATCTGTTATCAGTAATCATATTCCTTGTTCCACATTCTATTCTGAATGCAGCTTGAACTTCTGGTAGTTCCCTGTCAATATACTTGTGTAATCATTTTTTAATTATCTTCAGCAAGATTTTACTTGCATGTGATATTAATGAGATTTTTGATAATTTCCACATTCTGCTGGAGCATCTTTTTTTGGAATGGGCACAAATATCAATCTCTTACAGTCAGTTGACTAGGTAGCTGTCTTCCAAATTTTTTGGCATAGACGAGTAAGTGTTTCCAGGGATGCACCTGTTTGTTGAAACATCTCAGTTCCATCAATTCCTGGAGCCATGCTTTTTGCCAATTCCTTCAGTACAGCTTGGACTTCTTTCAGTACCATTGGCTGTTGATCATATGCTCCCTTCTGTAATAGGTGAATATCGACCAATTCTTTTTGGGTAACTTTGTGTATTTCTTCCATTTTATTTTGATGTTTCCTGTATCATCCAATATTTTGCCCATAGAATCCTTCAATAATGCAACTCAATATTTGAATTTTTTCTTTAGTGCTTTCAGCTTGACAAACGCTGAGCATTTTCTTCCCTTTTGGTTTTCTAATTCCAGGTCTTTGAACATTTCATTACAATAATTTACATTGTCTTCTGGAGCTGCCCTTTGAAATCTTCTGTTCAGCTCTTTTATCTCACCATTTCTTCCATTTGTTTAGCTACTCTCTGTTCAAGAGCAAGTTTCAGAGTCTCTTCTGGCATCCATTTTCATCTTTTCTTCCTTTCTTGTCTTTTCAATGACCATTTGCTTTCTTCCTGTATGATATTCTTGATGTCATCCTATAACTTGTCTGGTTTTTGATCACTGGTGTTCAATGTGTCAAATCTATTCTTCAGATGATCTCTAAATTCAGGTGGGGTATACCCAAGGTCATATTTTGGCTCTTGTGGACTTGTTTTAATTATCTTCAGCTTCAATGTGAACTTGCATATGAGCAACTAATAGTCTGTTCCCCCATCAGCTCCTGGCCTTGTTTTGACTGATGATATTGAGCTTCTCCATTGCTGCTTTCCACAGATGTAGTCAATCTGATTCCTGTGTGTTCTGGTTACGTAGTGCTGCTCTGAAAAGAAATATACCACAGATGGGATGTCCTTAACAAACAGGAGTTTATTCTTACAATTTGGAGGCTTTAAGTCCAAGTTCAAAGTGCTAGGCTCTAGGGGCTATGAGAAAGCCCCTCAACCTTGGGGTCCAGCTCTGCCTCCTGCACCCGGACCACTGGAGCTAGAGGCATTTCTTCACTTAGACAGCTGCTGGCTGGTAAGGCTGAGAAGCCCCAAGGTTGACAAGTCAAAAGGCGCAGTCCTGATGTTACCAAACCACATGGCAGGCCATTAACTTAAGTCCATTGTAAGTCCCAAGGTCAGCAGAGCATAGCAGGCTGCTGAGCAATGACTCAGCTACATGCAGGGTCCAAGCATGCCACAGTCTAGAGACCATTCCCAAGGCTTCTGCTTAAATACAGGAAGCAGACCACATTCCCTAAGGCAGCTACTCAGCTGCTCACAGTAGATTCCACCATGGAGTTGATTACCAGTCTCATCATGGGGAATACTACCACCAGCTGCCCAGCCACTCAACCAGGCCCAGCCAAGTTGACACATAAACATAACTACCACACTGTGTATTCCATCTGGTGAGGTCCATTTGTATAGTTGCCATTTATTTTGTTGAAAAAAGGTATTTGCAATGAGTAAGTCATTGGTCTTGCAAAATTCTATCATGTGATCTCTGACATCATTTCTATCACCAAGGCCACATTTCCAACTACCAGTGATGATTGATTCTTTGTTTCCAACTTTCACATTTCAATCACCAGTAATTATCAATACAGCTTGATTGCATGTTTGGTCAATTTCAGAGTGCAGAAGTTGGTTAAAAAAAAAATCTACAATTTCTTCATCTTTGGCTTTGGTGACTGGTGTGTAATTTTGAATAACAGTCATATTAATTGGTCTTCCTTGTAGGTGTATGGATATTATCCTATCACTGATAGCACTATACTTAGCATAGATCTTGAAACATTCTTTTTTACAATGAATGCAATGCCATTCCTCTTCAATTTGTCATTCTCAGCATAGTAGATCGTATGATTATCTGATTCAAAATGGTCAACACTTTCAGCACACTAATGCCTAAGACATCAATCTTCATGCATGCCATTTCATTTTTGACAATTTCTGGTTGTCTTAGATTCATACCTCATACATTCCATGCTCTGATTATTTATGGATGTTTGCAGCTATTTCTTCCCATTATGAGCATGAGCAAATGAAGGTCCTGAAAACTTTACTCCACCCACATCATTAAGGCTGACTCTACTTTACGGAGGCAGCTCTTTCCCAGTGGTATTTTAAAAGTGCCTTCTGACTGGAGGGGCTTATCATGTACCACTATATCAGATAATGTTTCAGGGCTATTTGTAAAGTTTTCCAGTAATATATCAGATAGTGTTTCACTGCTACTTATAAGGTTTTCACTGGCCAATTTTCTGAGAAGTGGATGGACCCTTACTTCTTCCCAGTCTGTCTTAGTCTGGAAGCTCTGCTGAAACCTGTCCACCATGGGTGACCCTGCTGGTATTTGAAATATGAGTGGTATAGTCTTCAGCCTCACAACAACATGCAAGCCACCACAGTATGACAAACTGACAGATGAGTGGTGGTCACAGGTATCTAACAGGCAATAAATCCACTGGCTCTTCCTAAGAACCTAATATGTTCAGGGCATCATGTAAGTGTGGTGGAGGACAATGATGAGTAAAATATAGTCCCTACCCGACAGAAGTTCACAGTCTAGTGGAGGATGAAATGAATACACATCATTGTAAGAGAAGCAAAGAAACACTATCACTTTCTGAGTATCTGCTATGTGCCAAACATTGTGTAAAAACTTCTCTAGTGATCACTTCATTCAATTCTCATGAGAACACCAGAGATACTGTCATCACATTTTATAGATGAAGAAACTAAATTTCAAACAGCTTAGTATTTTGCCTTTGGCCATAATGCTAGCATGTGGAATTCCAAAAATCTGCACTCTAACTATATGATTTTAAGTTTTGCCACTAAATTATTAAATTATTAAGCTCCTAATGACATTTTAGGGAACTCTGGTGGCGTAGTGCCTAAGGCATTTGACTGCCAACCAGAAGGCTGGCGGTTCAAACCCACCAGCCACTTTTTGGAAGGAAGGTTGGGCAATCTACTTCTGCAGTGATACTGCCTGGGAAACCCAAGGAAAGGTCACTATGAGTTGGATTCAACTCAACAGCAGTGAGTTTGGGGATTTTTTTTTTTTTTTTTTGAATGACCTTTTAAGCAACATTCTAGGTGCTCGTAATACAAAGATGATCAAGATTGTGCTCTTTATACCACACCACCATGAACAAAGAACAGGATGTGGCATAATTCATCTGCCTTTAGAGGTAGGACACAGGCATAAATGAGATAGTGACATAACACAAGGCATATTTTAAGGGGCCAATAAAAGGTTTAAACAACAGTATTTCAAAGAAATACTGAAATACTTAGGAATGTTATGGATAGAAAAAGCTTCACAGAAGAGAGGGAATTAACAGAAGACCCTCATGGACTCAAACATAGCAATAATTATGAGGATGGCACAGGACTGGGCAGTGTTTCATTCTACTGTACATGGGGTCACCGTGAGTCAGGACCAACTCCATGGCACCTAACAACAAAGGATTTATAATTAACATTCCATAGAGCCTTGGTTGGACTGAGAAGTAGGGGAAAGCAGGTTCAAGATACCCTGGGGGACCTGTTATGTTGCTAATTGTTGTTAGTTGTTGGTTGACATCAAGTTTATTCCAATTCATGGCAATCCCACGTGTGTAGAACAGAACTGTCTTATAGGGGTTTTCAAGGTTGTGACCTTTTGGAAGCAAATCATCAGACTTATCTTCTAAGATGCCTCTCTGGGTGGGCTCAAACCACCAACCTTTCACTACTAGTTAAGCACCTAACCATATGTGTCACCTAGGTACCCCCAGGTACTCCCAGAGGACTTGTAAACTGGCTAATAAATCTGAGAACTTTAGATAAGCTGATAAATAGAAAGACAGCTAACTAGCTGCCATCAGCTCCAACTCATGTTAACCTTATGTACAACAGAACAAAACACTGACTGGTCCTGAGTCATCCTTGTAATTGCCAGCATTCAAGACCATCATTACAGCTATTGTGCCAAACCATCACATTGAGGGTCTCCCTCACCCTCACTGGCCCTTTACTTCACCAAACATGACATCCTCCTTTAGCAATTGATCCCACTTGATGACGTGTTCAAAGCAAGCAAGTCAGACAATGCTCTGTTGTGATCTATAAGGTTTTCACTGGCTAATTTTCAGTAGTAGATCACCAGGCCTTTCTTTCTAGTCTGTCTTAATGAAGAAGTTTTGTCAAAACCCGTCTACCATGGCATTTGAAATACCAATGACAAATTTTCCACTATCACAGCAACACACAAGCTACCACAGTACAACAAACTGGGAGAAGAATGGAGATAAACTCCTCCAAAAACCAATCCAAACTCACTGCCATTGCATCAGTTCTGACTCATATCAGCCCCTATAGGGTTTCCAAAGCTGTAAATCTTTACAGAATCAGACTGCCTCATCTCTCTTCCCTGGAGAGGCTGGTGGGTTTGAACAACTGATCTTTTGGTTAGCAGCCAAATGCCTCAATCACTGCACCACCAGAGCTCTTCAGATAAATTCTTTGTTGTTGTTGTTATGTGCCCTCGAGTCGGACCTGACTCATAGCGACCCCTCCTTTGGTTTCCAAGGCAGTATCACTATGGAAGTAGATTGCCCAACCTTCCTCCCAAGGAGTGGCTGATAGGTTTGAGCCTTCTCCAACTCTGCTCTCCCTAAGACCCATCAACCCAACCTCCTTTGAAATGTTCCATCTGCTTCTTGGGAAACAGAGGGTAGAGTGTAAAAACCTCAGGTTTTGGGAGAGAAGAACTGGGTTTAAAACCAGATTTGATCACAGAACTACACTATCATTAGAGTAGTCACTAACTTCATACAGCTATTTAAATTAATTAAATTTAAATACACTTTAAAAGTCCTCTCAGATGCACTAGTCATATTTCAAATGTTCAACAGCCTCATGGGGCCCATGAATACAATACTGGACAATGCAGAAAGAGACTGTTTCCATCATCACAAAAAGTTGTATTGGCCAACGCTGACTTAAAAGTCCATGATGTAAAGTTAGTTATATTGCCCCTTTGCACCTCATTTTCCTCTCTTAAAATGAGAATAACACTACAAATACTTCCCTAATAGGACTTATGTGAATAAAACAAGACAATGAACTTGAAAGTGTGCTGGTAACTTCCTGTTTCCCTTTTGATACAAAGAAACCTTCCCTCCTGCTCTTCACAGGGCTGGGGTCTCTAGTTCAACTCAGAGAGAAATGTCCACACTATTGCCTCTGTTACCTTTCTTAGAGCTGTCGAATTAAAAAAAATAAAGTGTAGCGCTTTAAAAAACAAAGTGAAACAAAAATCCCCACAGGAATGGGCCCACTTCTCAGTCTTTGTGTTATGGGTCTCTCAGGAGCATTTATCAAAGCAGGTCACACCTTCCTTGGCTTCCAGAAAAGTATGTTCACTGGGTGTTCCTCCTAGCTTGGATTGCTCCTTCTTGTCTCTTTGATCTCTTCATTTTGAGGTATCCCAGAGCTTCATGCCTAGCCTTCTTCTCTTCTCTATTTATACACATTCCCTTGGGATTTCACCCAGTCTCATCACTTTAAGTATTCTCTATATGCCATTGAGGAGCTCTGTTAGCGTAGTGCCTAAGGCATTTGACTGCTAATCAGAAGCTGGTGGATCAAACCCACCAGCCACTCCACAGAAGGAAGGTTGGGCAATCTACTTCCGTAGTGATACCACCTTGGAAACCCAAGGAGGGGTCGCTATGAGTTGGATCCAACTTGACGGCAGTGAGGGTTTTTTTTTGTAACATGCCATTGACTCCCAAACATATACCTCTAGCAGAACACTGTCCCCTGAACACCAGATACACATTCTAACTGCCATTAGACATCTACCGATGGTTACCTAACAGGTACTGCAGACTTAACATACCAAGATTGAATTGTGCTATCTCCTACCTCAAAAACCAGCCTAGTCATCTTCCCTATCACAGCAAGTGACAATTTCATCACTGTAAACATCAAGCCAAAAACCTTGGTATCACCCATTACTCTTCTCTTTCTCCCATATCTCAATTAGAAGTCATCAGAAAATTCTGTTCATTTTACCTTGAAAATATACACAAAATTCTACCTCTTCTTACTGTCTGTACTACTAGATATCCTGGTGCCAGCCATAGCTTAATCTCTCACCTGAATTGGACAGTTCTACCAAGACTCTGGTCATAGGTATCCTTGCTTCTTCCCTTGCCCCATTCAGTCTATTCTCAAGACAATCATCAGAGTAATCCCTTTAAAATCTATGTCAGAACATCACCTGCTTTGCTCAAAACATTCTAATTGTTCCCTCAAACTCAAAAACTCACTACCATTGAGTCAGATCCAACTCATAGTGACCCCTCCTTGGGTTTCTGAGGCAGTATCACTATGGAAGTAGATTGCCCAACCTTCCTTCTGAGGAGTGGCTGGTGGCTTTGAACCACCAGCCTCTGGTTAGCAGTCAAATGCCTTAGGCATTATGCCACCAGAGCTCCTGTTCCCTATTTTACTTTAAAGTACTTATGTGGCTTGGCTCTTGCACCCTGACACCTCTAAATTTATCTCCTACTACTCTGTCCCTTCCTTACTGGGAGCTACCCACATCAGCTTCCTGGTTGTGGCCTGAATACCAGGCACATTCTTGCTGCTGGCCTCTGCACTTCTGCACTTACTATTCCCTCTTTCTAACATATTCTACTCCAGATATTTGCATGGTTCCTTCTTTCACTTCCTAGAATTACTCATTTGTTACATTCTCAATGTTTTTCCTGGTCCCTTTGTCTGAAATTTAACACCCCCTTGCGTCAAACCAGTTTCCGTCAAGTCAATTACAACTCACAGAGACCCATGTGTGACAGAGTAGGACTGCTCCATAGGATTTTCAAAGCCATGACCTTTCAGCAGATCACCAGGCCTTTCTTCCAAGGCACTTCAGGATAGGTTTGAACCACCAACCTTTTAGCTTCTTGTTGTTGTTGTTATTATGTGCCATCGAGTCGGCCCCGACTCATAGTGACCCCTCCTTGGGTTTCTGAGGCAGTATCACTACGGAAGTAGGATTGCCCAACCTTCCTTCCAAGGAGTGACTGGTGGGTTTGAACCGCCAGCCTTCTGGTGAGCAGTCAAGTGCTTTAGCCACTATGCTACCAGAGCTCCTACCTTTTAGCTAGTAGCCAAAAACTTAACCATTTGAGCCGCCCAGGGACTACATCTAAATACATATGTATAGGTAGATATATGTTGCAGTGCAGTGAATTACTTAATATGGCTTTTCTAGTCATAGCCCTGTGACTCTCACCAGATGATGGCATAGAACTATGCAAATGTGATGTGCTTGTGACCCATCAAGGTGATTGGACAGTTCCACCTTGTAGGATTGGGACTGTGCAAATAAGATGTGTGGAACCCTAGTGTGAGGATTGGCCAGTTTTGCCATCCACTAGGTTTAAAATGTACCATCCCAGAGACAGAATGGGAGATCTCCCTAACATTAAAAAAGAAGAGCCAGAAGTAGAGCATGTCCTTGCACCTGAGATCCCTGCACTGTGATGGTAAGGAGCAGTGACAGAGAAACCATGGTAGAGAAACTACAGCAGTAGACCCTGGCATGAGACAGGGCAGTGGGCTTCCAGCCTGTGGAGAAAGAAAGCTGAGTGCCTTCGGGCAGGAGGCTTGCTGGTGGAGGGGGTTGCCTCTCTGGTCACCTACCGGCAGAACTAAAAGGAGCTTTGTAACACTTTCCTGACCAGGGCAGAGACCGAGGCCAGAGAGAAACATGCCTGCAGCATAGCTGAGAAAAAGCTGTTCTGATTAAAGAACTGTATCCTGAGTTATTTTTGATCCTGAATTGTAACTTGATACTTCCCTAATAAACCTCATAACCGTATTGTTTGTGAGTTTTGTATGGCCACTGCAATTAATTATCGAACACAGCAGAGAAGTAGAAAGTGCCACTGGGAGGGATGGGTGATGTCAGAAATGGTAAAAAGGTTGGAGGGTGACAGCATGTCTGTCCTCCACCTCATAGGAATCATCTTTGGGCTGTTGATGCTGATGGTGCTTCTTTCTCCCCTTCATGTAGTTAGTTACAGGTCAGAGGATGCTGCCCCTCATGCCCTTTTGGCATATGTGTACATATATGTATGTCTGGGTGTGTTGGCATAAAAAATTTCTGCCTTATTGCATATATTCCTCATGAAGGCAAACACTTTTGTTTTTTTAGATTCACGTCTTTATTCCCAGTGCCTAGAACAGTGCCTCATTTGGGTTGTTTATGTTTTTGTGTGTCCTTGAGTCAATTCTGACTCATAGTGACCCTATAGGACAGAGTCAAACTGCCCCGTAGAGTTTGCTAGGCTATAATTTTTATGGAAACAGGTCACCAGATCTTTTCTCCGGCAGAACTGCTGGTGGGTTCAAACTGCTGACTTTTTGTTCAGTAGCCAAACACTTAACCATTGTGCCACCAGGCTCCTTGTCTAGCACATAGTAGGTATTAAATAAGTATTTGTTGAATGAATCAAGGATCAAAATGAAGGAACAAACCAAGGGCTGGAGGCCCTAGTATAGACCTTGCCTGGTCTTGGGGCTTTGAAGGCTGCAATGGCAGAGGTGCCTGCCAGTCCTCAATACTCAGTAACAGGACCCCTGAAGGAGTCAGTCTAATCATTCTTTAAAGCACTGAGAGTATAACTTAAGCTTCAGAGGAGTGGGGCTGAGGAGTGTGTGGGCCACCAAGAGACATGTCAGGGCAGCTGGCAGTCAGCTGTCCTCATCTTACAACTTAGGGTCAGAGGTTCCCAGGCAGCTGTGCTGGACTGAAGCAGCTGGTTCTATTACCATCTAGTGGCAATGGGAAATAGAAAGTGTGAGACAAGTATGTGCTGGGGATGCCAATGAGGACAACAGATGCAGGGAAGTCCTCAGGGAGCCAGATGGGATTTCTCCCCATTACATTATGGCAAAGCAAGTGATGGAACATTTATTAAGGATTCTTACCTGGGCCAGGTCTTGCTGGGGGCAAAGGAAAACAAGAGCTTACCTCCTCTAATTAAGGTTCTGCATTGGGCAATACAGAAAATTGTATGCACTGGGGGTGAAGGCAAAGTATTCCCAATATCTGCCCCATCCCCTACAGCACCTGAGGAAAAGCAAGCCATGGGCTCAAGGAGGTCTGAGAAGATGAAGCCTGGAGGGCAGTTAAAAAGCAGCAATGCTGCTGCTGACCTGGCAGCACAAGAAGCCGCAGAGATGCAGAGAGTGAAGGGCAGCAGGTTGAGATGGAATGATGAAAGCAAAATTACATTCAAATGTAGCACAAAGGTGAGGTATAAGGATGTAACAAATATTACCAGGAGATGGGGTTTGAAGGGCGTTGTCCCTGTGTAAAGAGCTTCAAAATGCTGCATCTCATTAACTCCTCACAGCTACCTACGGGGCAGCCATGTTGTTGTTGTTAGGGGCCATTGAGCCAGTTCCAACTCATAGCAACCCCATGTAAAACAGAATGAACCATTGCCCTGTCCTGTACCATCCTCACAATCCTTGCTATACTTGAGCCCATCGTTGTAGCCACTATGTCAATCCATCTTGTTGAGGGTCTTCCCTTTTTTTTTGCTGACCCTTGACTTTACCAAGCATGGTATCTTTCTCCAGTCCCTTCTGACAACATGACCAAAGTAGGTGAGACAAAGTGTGCCATTCTCGCTTCCAAGGAGCATTCCGGCTGCCCTTCTTCCAGGATAGATTTGTTCATTCTTCTGGCAGTCCATGCTATTTTCAGTATTCTTCACCAACACCATAGTTCAAAGGCATCAACTTTTCTTCAGTCCTCCTTATTCATTGTCCACTTTCACATGCATATGAGGCAACTGAAAATATCACGGCTTCAGTCAGGCACACCTCAGTCTTCAAAGTAACATCTTTGCTTCTTAACACTGTAACGAGTTTTTTTTTTGTTGTTGTTTGTTTGTTTTTAATTGTGATTTGGGTGAAAGTTTACAGAACAAATTTATTTTCCATTCAGCAGTTCATACACATTTTATTTCTTGACATTGACTGTAATTCCCCAGCTCTCTTCCCACTTCTTCCCTTAGTCCTTCTTTCCTATGCATTCCTGCCCCCCACCATGAGCTACCTTCCTGTGCAAACACTACCCCTCTGTTCTCCCATGATTGATCGCTCTAAGGAGTGTATCTACCTGATGTAAATGTTCACCCTATACACCTGTCTATTGTTTGGCTGAGCCACAAGAGTGAGTTCAATTCCAGACCTGAAGTGTAACTAGGGGCCATAATCTCAGGGGTCTCACAGGCTCTATTGAACCAGTAAACCTGGTCTATTTTTTTTTTTTTTGTAATGATTTTGAGTTTTGTTCCACATTGTTCTCTCACTCTATCCAGGATGTCCTACACTGATCCCTTTCCAAGTGGTTGACAGTGGTAGCTGGGTACCATCTAGTTCTTCTGGTCTCATGGTCATACAGGCTGAGGTTCAGAAGATCTACTAGTCCTGTGGAGTAATCGTTTCAATGCATGTTTGATTTTCTTCATTCTTCTTTGCTCTGGATGAGGAGAGACTCATTGTTGCATCCAGATGGCTGCTTGCAAGCTTTTAAAACCACAATTAGTACTCACCAAAGTAGGATTTTGACGAGGTCATTTGTAGCAGATTTGGCCAGTGCAATACAATGTCGATTTCTTGACTGCTGCTTCCATAGGTGTTGTTTGTGAGTCCAAGTAAAATGAAATTCCTCACAACTTCTCTCTTTTCTCTATTTATTGTAATGTTGTTTATTGGTCCAGTTGTGAGGATTTTTGTTTTCTTTATGTTGAGCTTTAATCCATACTGAAGACTGTAGTCTTTGTTCTTCATTAGTAAGTACTTCAAGTCATCTTCATTTTCAGCAAGCAAAGTTGTGTTGTCTGCATATCTATCACAGGTTGTTAATAAGTCTTCCTTCAATCCTGATGCCACATTCTTCCATTCTTCATAGAGTCTAGCGTCTCAGATTATTTGCCAGCATGCACACTGAATAAGTATGGTGAAAGAATACAACCCTGACACACACCCTTCCTGATTTTAAACCATGCAGTGTCCCATTGCTCTGTTTGAATGACAGCCTCTTGGTCTATGTACAGGTTCATAATGATCATAATTAAGCATTCTGGAATACCCATTCTTTGCAATATTATCCATAATTTGTTATGATCCACACAGTCAAATGCCTTTGCATAGTCAATGAAACACAGGTAAACATATTTCTGATATTCTTTGCTTTCAGTCAAGATTCATCTGACATCAGCAAGGATTCCACATCCTCTGAATTCTGAATCCAACTTGAATTTCTGGTAGTTCCCTGTCAATATACTACTGCAACCATTTTTTTAATTTTCTTCAGCATAATTTTATTTGCATGTGATACTAATGATATTGTTCAATAATTTCCACATTCTGTTGGATCACCTTTCTTTAGAATGGGCACAAATATAAATCTCTTCCAGTCAGTTGGCCAGCTAGCTGTCTCCAAATCTTTTGGCATTGCAATGTAGTAAATTACATAGTGTGGCTTTTCTAGCCATAAATCTTTGTAAACTCTGTGGTGGGATTTTCTGTGAGCAACTGAGTAGCTCCTGACTGCTAAAGTTATCCACCTGGGGTATTTCTGTTGAACTAAAATGAAGCAATCTTCTGGGAAGTTCACACTCTCTAAGGTGTATAGAATTCTGATGTTGGGATTGGTTAGTGGTCCCTCTGCCAGGCTCAAAAGGAGCCCTTCTAGAGGCAGAAGTCTCTCTGACTGCTGGCTGAGAAAGACATGCTGCTGAGAGAGAAATGTATTCCTGAGAGACATGAGAGACACACACTGCTGAGAGAGTGATGTGAGAGACATGCACTGCTGAGAGAGACCTTGACAGACACACACTGCTGAGAGAGACTGAGAGAGACTGTCGGCTGACAGACAGCAGGCTAAGAGAGACTGAGCATATTCCTGAACTTGAATTGTAGCCTGTTTCTTCCCTAATAAACCCTATAATCTCTGAGTTCTGTGTGGCCACTACAGCAAATTATCAAACCCAGCAAACAGCTGGTGGGTGCCGTGGGAGGAATGGTTGGTGTCAGGGTTGGTAAAAGGGCTGGAGGGAGGCTGCATGTCTGGCCTCACAGGGATAGGCCTTGGGCTATTGATGGTGATTCTGTCTTCCTCTTGTGGGATTAGAGGAGGTCAAAAGATGCAGCCTCCCTGCCCCTTTGGCAGGCATAAACAAGTAAGAACCTGCAGCACTGCATCAATTTGTTGAAACATCTCAATGGTATTCCATCAATTGCTGGAGCCTTGTTTTTCACCAATTCCTTCAGTGCAGGTTGGACTTTTTCTTGATCATTGGTTCTTGATCATATGCTACCTCCTGAAATAGTTGTCCATTGACCAATTAATTTTGGTCATAACAACCCTTCTTGGGTTTCCAAGGCAGGATCACTATGGAAGTAGATTGCCCAACCTTCCTTCTGAGGAGTGTCTGGTGGGTTTGAACTGCCAGACTTCTGGTCAGCAGTCAAAAGCTTTAGGCACTATGCCACCAGAGCTCCTAATTTTGGTACAATGACTTTGTATTCCTTCTTTTCATTGTCCTGCATCATTCAATATTTTGTCCATAGAATTCTTCAGTATTGTAACTTGATGCCTGATTTTCCTCTTCAGTTCTTTCAGCTTGACAAATGCTGGGTGCATTCTTCCCTTTGGATTTTATAATTCCAGATCTTTGCACATTTCATCATAATAATTTACATTGTCTTCTCCAGCTGCCCTTTGAAATATGTTCAACTCTTTTATCTTGGCATTTCTTCCATTTGCTTTAGCTGCCTGCTCTCCATTCAAGAGCAAGTTCATAGTCTCTTCTGACACCCATTTTGGTCTTTTCTTCCATTCCTGTCTTTTCAATGACCATTTACTTTCTTCCTGTATGGTATTCCTGATATCATCCCACAACTCATCTGGGTTTTGGTCATTGGTGTTCAATGCATCTAATCTGTTCTTCAGATGGTCTTTAAATTCAGGTGGGATATAATCAAGGCCATATTTTGGCTCTCATGGACTTGTTTTAATTTTCTTCAGCATGAACTTGCATATGAGCAATTGATGGTCTGCTCCACAGTCAGCTCTTGACCTTGTTTTGGCTGAAGATATTGAGCTTCTCCATTGCCTCTTTCCACAGGTGTCATAGATCTGATTCCTGTGTATTCCATCTGGTGAGCTCCATGTGTACAGCCATAATTTGTGTCAAAAAAAAAAAAGAAACAGTCCTCTGTCCATATGCTTTACTGTACTGGCTTGTGTGTTGCTGTAAGGCTGGAAGCTATGCCACTGGTATTTCAAATACCAGCAGGGTCACACATGTTGGATAGGTTTTAGTGGAGCTTCCAGACTAAGACTGGGAAGAAGGAAGGAGCTATCCACTTCTGAAAATACTGGACATTGAAAACCTTATGAACAGCAGTGGAATACTCTCTGATATATTACTGAAAAACTTTTATGAGTAGACTGGAAACATTGTCTGATATAGTGGAAGAAGATGAGCTCCTCAGATTGGAAGGCACTCAAAATACAATTGGGGAAGAGCTGCCTTCTTAAAGTAGAGTTGACCTTAATAACCTGGATGGAGTAAAGCTTTCATTTGCTAATGGGGCATGACTCAAAATGGAAAGAAACAGCTGCTAACATCCATTAACAATCAGAACATGCAATGTATAAAATATGAATCTAGGAAAACTGGAAGTTGTCAAAAATGAAATAAAACACATAAAGATCATTATCCTATGCATTAATATGCTAAAATGGACTGGTATTGGCCATTTTGAATCAGACAGTCATATGGTCTACTATGCAGGGAACGACAAATTGAAGAGGAATGGCATCACATTCATTGTCAAAAAGAATGTTTCAAGATCTATCTTGAACTACTGTTCTGTCAGTGATAGGATAATATCCATATACTACTATAATCAAATTTTCAAACCAACCACTAAAGTTAAAGAAATTGAAGATTTTTACTAACTTCTGCAGTCTGAAATTGACCAAATATGCAATCAAGATGTATCAATAATTACTGGTGATTGGAATGCAAAAGCTGGAAATGGAAAAAAAAAAAAAAATCAGTAGTTGGAAAATAGGGCTTTGGCGATAGACATGACACCAGAGATCTCATGATAGAATTTTGCAAGACCAATGACTTATTCATTGCAAATATCTTTTTCAAGGCAGCCGTGTTGTTGTTGTTGTTATGTGCCGTCGAGTCAAACCCGACTCATAGCGACCCCTCCTTGGGTTGCCGAGGCAATATCATTACGGAAGTAGATTGCCCAACCTTCCTTCCAAGGAGTGCCTTAGGGCACTATGCTACCAGGGCTCCTAAGGCAGCCATAGTTATATGCAATTTCAGATGAGGAAACTGGGCTCAAAGAGTGTGTTAGGCTGGGTTCTCTAGAGAAGCAAAACCAGTAAAGCTTATATATACATACAGAGAAAGAGAAATTTATCTTAGGAAACTGGCTCACACACTTATAGAAGTTGGCAAGTCCCAAGTTCTTGGATCAAACGTCAAGTTGGAGGCTTTTCCCGACTCACACAGCTGCAGGGGCTGACTAGCTCAAGGTTGGCAGGCAGTACCAGCTGTTGACTCCAACAAATGATGAATCCAAGATCTTCAAACTGAATGGTGGATTATATGCTCACAGACAGTTGTAGGCAGCACAACAGGATCCCGATCCACAGAAGAGTGTCTCTTTTCCAAGGATGTCCATAAATACACTGGAAACAGGCCACACCCCTAGGGAAACTCCCTTTCAACAGATTGGCTGTTCAAAACATATACATCTGATCCCATCATAGGAACAACCCACATCACAATTGCTTAAACCACAGAATTGTGGTTCAGCCAAGTTGACACACAGCTCCAACTATCACAAAGAGGTTAACTCAGTTGAGGAAGGTCACAGGGATTTTGGTGGCTGGAGACAGAATTTAAACCCAAGTTTCTCTAACTTAGAAGCCAATGTTTCTTAATCAGAGTCCTATGCAGCTTCTGGAAATCTGGGGATATTTTTGTCCTCTAGTGTAAGAGTGCCCAATTATTTATATGTTAAAGTCTATTTAATTTTAAGCTATTTTATTTTAAGCTATCCTTTATTATATATTTAGGACATTATATTTTTTAAGTCATATGTATAGAAAGGTTATATTATCTCTGAATTTCATTTTAGATTGTAAAGCAGGCTTTTTCCTTTTTTATAACTTTTTATTGTGATACAGGTAGAATTTTACAAAGCAGATTAGTTTTACATTCAACAATTCATACATATTTTATTTTGTGACACTAATTACAATCCCCACAATGTAACAGCTCTCTTCCTACTTCCTCCCTGTGGTTACCCTTTCCCTGTGTTCTTACCTGTGCATTCCTGCCTCCCTAGCTTTCTCCCTGCACAAATGGTGCCCTACTGATCTCATACAGTTGATTACTCTAAGGAGTGCACCTCCATGGTGTAGTTGTTCAGCTCATAGGCATGTCTATTATTTGGCTCCACGTTAAGACAGGAGAGTGAGTCAAATTCCAGGCCTGAAGGGTGATTAGGGACTATAGTCTTCAGGGTTTCACTAGTCTCTACCCAACCAGAAATCCTAGTTTTGTTTTGTTTTGTTTTTTAATTTTGTTCCACATTTTTCTCCCAATTTATCTAGGATCTCCAATTTTAATCCCTTTCCAAGTGGTTGGTATTGGTAGCCAGCTAGTTCTTTTGGTCTCAGGGCCATGTAGGCTGAGGTTCCCATGGTTCATTAGTCCTTTGGACTAATTGTTTCCATGTGTCTTTGATTTTCTTCACTCCTTGCTCTGGACAAGGAGAGACCGATAGTTGCATCTCAGACGGCTACCTGCAAAAAGCATGTTTTTTTTCGAAATAGACAATCAGTTGCTGTCTAATCAATTCCGACTCATGGAACCTTATGTGTGTGCCCTATACTCTATAGGGCTTTCAATGGCTGAGATGGAAGTAGATCACCAGGCCTTTTCTTCCAAGGTATCTCTGAGTGGACTCAAAACTCCAACCTTTCAGTCAGAAGCCCAGCACTTCACAATTTGCACCACTCAGCGCTTCTTTTTTTAAGTACTTGTTATAATGGATTTGATGTTGATAACCACTATAACATACAAAACCTAGAAGTATAAGCACTGTTACCTTAGCTTTGACTAAACCATTCCACCCTTCTCCCCAAGACACAAAAGTATGGGTGGGGAGAGAGAAGTGTAGGCTGATGTAGGAAATGGCAGATGCAGGAGCAGGGACCCTCAGTTAAGACTGCTTTTAGGCTCTCATTCACCACTACCAGCATTTCTCACAGAGGACCTGCCCCACCTCCCCTACAAACCACCCCAAGTTAAATTATACCCAGGAGTGTGCAGTCTCCAAACATGCCTAGATCATGCCACTGAATGTTAACAAAAACCACTGTGTGTAGAGTAACTTTTCCTTCTGTGCTCTGAGGCTCATCTCTAACTCTTTGGGAACCTCAGGGGCTGACCTCTTAAAGGTCAGGCTTAGCTAAACCAGTTGGAACACAGTGTGCTGTCAGGCATTTAGGATTTGGAGTTATCTGATGCTGTGAATTACCCATCAGCACAACCAACCAAAGGGTTCTAACTGTCCTGTCTTTCAAGAACAGAACATGGCTGCTTAATCTATTTGAACTACAAGCAGGGAGGTCCTGAGTAGGACTGGAAGCAAAGGAAAAGTTGGCGAGAGTAGGAGACCAAGGAAAGGTCATGGAGGGCAGAAAACAGATTCATTCACAGGGGAAACGTGAAAACATCAGTGAAGGTTAGTAGTAGGGACATTGGGCAAAGGACTAGACACCAGGGTTCTAGATGTAAGACTGTCCCATCCACACATAAATTATATCTCCTCCTCAGGTCTCAGTTTTCTCTTCTATAACATAAGGGAGCTGGACCAGGAAATTTCCAAAGGCCTCCTCTTGCCTCTGATAGCCTATGAGTTAGGGAGTTAGTCAGCAGAACAGTTGTTTTCCAGTGGGCTCTTTGTCATCATTAATAGTACCTTGGTCTGAGAGTCATCCCCTAGGCTCCTTCCTCTCCCTCCTTTCCATTCCTGTTACCACTGCCTTGGCCAGACCCTCTGTAACTCTGGCCTAGCCTGTGGCACTGGTCTCCCTGTACCTCCTTCTCTTCCGGCCCCAAGCCAATTCTGGTTGCCTCCAATTCTCTTCCAAAAGAGAAATATGAGGAAGCGACCACCTACACTGATTCCCCACTGCTCTTGGGATCATGCTTCAACTCCACAGTGACACACAGAGTTCCAAAACCCTCTCTAACCTCAGCTCTCTCACTTTGGCCCTCACTGAATTTGAGCTTACCAAACTTCTCTTTTACAATGCTTTCTCCAGGACTTGCTCAAAACTGAGCTTACACTTCAACTCCCCTGGGAAGCCTTTCTTGACTCCTCCACTCCTCCAGGCAGAGGAAAAAGATCACTACTCACTTCAGGCCCTTACTTTAGTACTCTGCACAGTAGCCTATAATTACCCCTAGACATATTCTCCCTCCCTCATTAGACACTAAACACTCAACACAGGCAGAACCCTCACACACTACACCAGACATGAGGAAGGAAAGATTGGTCTTCCCAAACTTGAAGTTCAACCTGGGCACTACCACAAACCAGCTATATGGCCTTAAGTTGCTTCCACACACTACCAGGCCTTAGTTCCCTCATCTGTAAAATGAACACACTGGAACTGATGGCTCTAAGGTTTGTTTTAGGTCTGACGCTCTGGCTTTGGGTTGGGGTGGGCCCAGCCTCTCCTGGTCCACCAAGCAAACTCTGTGTGGGTGGTAGGAGGTCTTCTATGCAGGGTGTATTTCCTTCTCCAGATGCTACTAGGACAAACACACTTCAGTGCAGTGTGCTCACATTCAGCCCCTTCATATTTATCCTTGAGCTCTGTACTCCCAGGGTTAATTAGCCTACAGCATCTATAGGGCTGCATTCTCCTTAAAGTCAATTATATTGGCACAAGATAGTACATAAAAATCTTGTTCCACATTCTACTCTGGTGTGTAGTAACTAGGGTCTTAAAAGCTTTCAAGCAGGCATCTAAGATGCAACTACTGGTCTCCTCTCATCTGAAGCAAAGAAAAGTGAAGAAAATCAAAGGCATCTGGAAACAATTAGTCCAAGGATATGATGGACCCTGAGACCAGAAGAACTAGATGGTACCTGGCTACCAATGCCAACTACTCAGAAAGGGATCAAAGCTCCAGATCCTGGATAAGTGAGAGGAAAATTGTGGAACAAAATCTGAAAACACAAAAATGACCAGAATTACTGGTTGGATAGATTCTGATGAAACCCCCAAGACTATAGCTCCAGGTTACCCTCCGTGCCTAGAACTGAACTCACTCCCATGGACTGGTTCTCAGCCCAATAGTAGGAAGACCTAAATGCAGAACACCTATCCCAAGGCAATGCATGCACCTACTCTAGGGAAATACACCCCTTAGAGCAATCAGCCATGGGGCACCAGAGGGACAACATTCACATAGAGGGAAGGATGGACAGACAGGAATGGATAGTTAAGAAGGGCACAGGGAGGGGGTAGTCACAGGAATGGGAGGGGAGAAGAGTTTGTCATGGTTGAGGATGGTAATCAGGGCGTGAAATCAAATGTACATGAACTGTTGAATGTAAAACAAATTTTGTCTATAAATTTGCATCCAAAGCACAATAATTTTTTTTTAAAGCCAATCAGATCTTCTTAGCTCTGTTGTCATTTATAAGACAAGTCACAGTGGTATTCTCAGGGCTACTGCCCCATCTTACAGATACACACCATCCAAACCCATCTGCTAGTGAGGGGGAGCTGGAGGCCTGCTATGGAATGAGGGCTCCAGGAAGAAACACAAGGGTGGGTCCCCTCAGGCAGAGAGGGCTGTCAGGACCCTGGGTGTAGACATGAAAGAGTCTTGTGCCCTGCTTCTACTGGTCCACGAAGCAGGGCTGTGTAAGTGGGGTGAGGTCCCATAGATCGATTCTGTTTTGTCACCTCAAAATGGGCCATGGGCAGTGATTTTCATGGAAGCTCTGTCTGCCTACCCATCAGGCCTCTGCAGGGTCGATCAATATCCAGCCAGGCTGCCCTGCCTAATGACACTGATTCTCACCCTGGTCACAAGGGGCACTGGCTTGCTGCTGCTTCAGCTCACAACTGGCCCTCGGCAGTGCTAACAAGGCTGAGACAACTCTGGTGCTGCTGCCACCCAGCCATGGCGGCCTTCCAGGCCTGGGATGCAGTAGGCAGGCCTGACCTGCAGGCTGATCTCTCTTCCTTTTCTGCATAAATGAAATTTCTGACAAGCTTGGCCTCAGGCATCCTGGGCAGTGAAAAGCAGATGTCTTGATATGGCCAAAGAAACACCTACTCACCCCTTTTCTCGGAGAGAACAGAGCGTCTTTCTCACTGGGGTCTGGAGGAAATAGGTATCTTTAAAACAATCCCTTGGCATGGGATGAAGGCCTTCAAAGCAGGACATGCAGCCACAAAGACCACATGGAGGCCTGGGACCAGGGTAAGAAAACAGATTGCCCGCATGAGGGGCTGGAAGGGAGAGAGGCAGAAGGGCTCCAGGAATAAGCCTAAATGAATGGGGAGTTTCAGCCCCACAGGTTCATTGCAGACCCTTGGCCTATTTACAACCCCTCTGGGGTCATAAAGGCAGCTGCTAAACTGGCAGCTATGAATACAGCTCAACCCTCAGCCCCGCCTACAAGAGCAGCAAGCTTGCAAGCTTCTGTGAGTGAACACAACACACCCCCACACTCCTGGGCCTCAAGGTTCCCATCTTCCAGCAGGCAGAGGGGGGTAGGGGTGAGCCATTAGCCAGGGGGCTCTGGGTTTCCTCCTCTGGGGCTGTGGATCATAAACACCATAGACCTTTGAAAAGGGTGAAAAGCTGGGCTGGCCTCAGCTGTGGCTTAGGATTGTGTTTTTTTTTAATACCTTCCTAAATGCTCTGAAGGGTGAAAGGAAATAATAAAGTTCCTGTGATCAAGCCTGAGGATGATAAACTGGGAAGAATTGGAACTGCAGGAGGGGAAGCATTACAGTAGGCTGCAGTGTTTTATGGCCTGGACTGCTTCTCTTTCTTTTTCTTTCTTTGTTTTAAGGGAAAGAAATTAAAGGATCTGGATTTTAATTAGTCTACTGAAAAACAAAAATTACCCAGAGTGGGAACAGGCTCTAGGCAGCCTTTGTCTCCCCAGGCTCCAGGTGGCCCTATCACAACCTCCAGGAGGCGGAGGATGCATCTCTACCTCCCTTCACCCAAAGTGAGGCTATGCATCAGGTTCCGTAAGGCTGACATTGGACTGGAGGGACCTCAGAAATCACTTAAATTGCTAGTTTTCAAGCTATGCTCCCAGAGCACCCTCATGGATCGGTGCTAGGGTGCTGAGAGGTGGAAGAAGGGAACCCAATCTCCCAGTCACTGACCCTACGTCAACTACAGCAGCTCAACTTCTACCTAGTGGGATTCTATGTGTGATTTTATTTGAGCAAAAGATTTAACCACCAGAAATAAGTTTGAAGACTACTGATCTGGTCTGATCATCTAATTTTACAGATGAGGGCCTCTGAGGCTCAGAGGGGGAAGGGTCTGTCTCAGGTCACACTGCAAATGAATGGCAAATCAAAGACTCAAACCAAGGTATTTTGACCTTTAATCTTGTGTACTTTTCCCTACACCACTCTGACCCCAATAATTTGATCTGCTCTCCCGGATTCTTCTGCTAACAATGCCACAGCTGTACCTCCAGTCCCTGTATATCCACCTGTCTGCTGGAAGTCTCTACCCATGGCACCTGCAGCCCAACACATCTACAACTCACCATCTGCCCCCTGTTGAATGTCTGTCTCAGTCAGTGGCCCATCCAGTCCCCTAGTCACCCAGTCATAGCCCCAGGATTTTTATGAGGGGCTTGAAAGGCAGTCCAGCTGAAAGGGGAAAGGTATGTATGTGTCAGTGGATTGGTCTTGGAGCTGAGTTTGCATACCAAGCACACTGCTTTTCCTTACGTTGTGCTGAATTGAAGTGCACTCTGGTAGCATAGTGCCTAAGGCACTTGACTGCTAACCAGAAGGCTGGCGGTTCAAACCCACCAGCCACTCCTCGGAAGGAAGGTTGGGCAATTCTACTTCCATAGTGATACTGCCTCGGAAACCCAAGGAGGGGTCGCTATGAGTCGGGGCCGACTCGACGACAAATAACAACAACAACAACAGTGGAGTGGGGACACTAATGGAAGGACCTCCTCTTGACTCAGCCCTGATAGTCACACAACGTGGAAAATGGGATATATTCTTGCTTCCACCTTCACACTCACTCCCCACATCCAGTTAATGACCAAATCCTACTAAATTGACCTCTGAAATGACTTTTTACTTCATCTTCCTTTCTCTGTCTGCTCTATAAGAGAGGTGTAGGCCTCTTTACTTCTCCTATGTCACCTCTGGAGGGCAAAGACTCTTTCTTATCCACCTCTGAAAAACCAGCACTCTCCCAGTACCTGGCACACATTAATATGGATGGATAGATAGTATGATTATTGCAACAGTCTCTTAACTGTTCTCCCTTCTTAAAATTTTATTCCTCTCAAATACGTCCTTCATCTTATTGCTGGGATGATATATCTAAAATGCAAATTACCAAGGGACTATCCTTATTTAAAACTCCTCTTTAACAGTTCCCTGGTACTCCAAAACAAAGTTCAAGCTTCCTGCTATGGCACACAGGAGTCCTGTGACTTAACCCTGGCTTGCCTCTCTAGTCTCATCTCCCGCACTTCCTACATATAGGAACACTCTTTGGCGTATCCTTCTTCAGCTGACTTTTAGTCTTCTATATTTAGCACAGGGGGCATGTCCCTCAAAAGTTATCACTGACTCTGATACCCCTGTCCTAGGCAAGTCATTGCTTTGGGCTACCTCAGGGTACACATCTCCATCCTTGCAATTGCCACACTGAGTGATCATTACCTGGTTGTATATCATTTCCCCAAACAGACTGGTCACTCCTTGAAAACAAGTTCCTTGCCTTACTCATCTTCACATTCCCCGTGTCCACCATAAAGTCCACACAGGGCAATAGTCTGATTTGAAAATGAATGAATACATCCCAGGTAGATTGCAATGCTGTCTCAGAAATCTTTCCTGAGCTGAATGTGTTGTGCAGAGGTTGAGCCAGCTTCGCTCTGTCCTCTCCCCTCCCCAAACTATCATAGGTGCTGGTTGCCTCTACTATGGGAGGGCCAGGGCTTTACCCTGATATTTTCTCTTAAGCAAACTGCTCTCGTGTGTTTATTTTTATGATACAGCAACAGGGCAGTAGGAGACCCCACCTCACTCTCTACCAAGTGGCAAGGAAGACAGCCCTGGTGCCAGTCAAACTTAATTTGTCATATTGAGCCCAGAAGTTATCATGTTCTTTCCCTGCTGCCGAACTGGGCACAGAGAGGGACAGGATGGAAGGCCAACCACAGAGAGGCTATGTTCAGCCCAACCGAAGGGCATTTCAATTAGATGAGGATATCCCTTATAGCAGCCCTAATGGGGAGCAGCCAAAGGCCTGGGCAAAGTACCAACTAGTAGGGAAGAATATCAAATTTTAGGCTACAGTATTCTCCCTACTCAGCTCAGGAGTAGGAAACAATACATCAGTAACTGCAATATCACTAGTGGTTCAGAGATATTTTCATCTTCCAGAACGTACTGGCCAACGCACCTCAAGTGCAGCCACCACCCACCTGTCAGTGGAGGCTTGTGTGTTGGTATGATGATAAACAGGTTTCAGTGGAACCTCTAGGTTAAGATGAATTAGGAAGAAAGGCCTGGGAATCTACTCCTAAAAATCAGCCAATGAAAACTCTATGGATCACAACAGCTGATCTGCAACCAATCACGGGAATGGTGCAGGACTGGGCAGCCTTTTATTTGTTGTGCATGGGGTCACCATGAGTGGCCACTAACAACCATCACCACCCTGATACTCCCCTTCAGGCCACTGGCAGGGAGTCTGGGGCAGACGAATTTCACTGAACAAGAGGCAGGAAATAAGCTGAATTAGGATAAAGGAAGAGCTATTTGGACCTAACCAAGTGAGTTTTATTGCGTCAGATCATGCCAGAAGGCACAGGTCCCCAGGATCAGGGTTCAATGGGGACATGGGAAATATCAGAGTCTTTACTTTAAACCTGCTCTGAGTTAAAATATTCCCTTTGCAAAATTCTCTCTCCTACTTTTCCTAGAAGAGGCTTTACTAAGTGGAAAAATTATTTGGAGTTATCTCACAGCCTGTGTTCAAATCCTAGATGGCCACTTATTAGCTATATGCTCTTAGGAAAGTTATTTAACAAATTTGAGCCTCAGTTTACTTAACTGCAAAAAGAAGGCAAAAGTACCTATTTCATAGGATTCTGTGAGAATTCACCAAGATAATATATGTGAAGTATCTATACCCATCACATCACAGTGCTCAGTATGTTTGTTGCCTCCTTCTTCCACCCTAATCTTCCCAATATTAGTTTCTAAACTCTGAGCCTGCATCCCAAGCCTGAGATTGGAACACAGTGAGAACAGGACTATCCCATGGAAGGTGAAGCTTACGGTGGATGACGTGGGGACAGTGGCTGCCAAAGTAAAACCAGAAACACACAAGAGATTCATCAGGAGAAAGGAGCAGAGTTCACAAAACAAGGGTCCCTGACTACCTCCCTATTTGGGTCATTCTTGGAACATACTCTGAAGTTTGGGCTCTCTTACTCTTAAAAAATAGAGAAGGAAGCCAACGGAATGGGAAGAAAAGTAATAAAAATGATTAAAGGAATTAGAAGGCTTGACCTATAAAAAGAGGTTAACAGAACATAATATGTAGAGCCCAGAGAACCAGGGACTAGGAGGACATGATAACTTCCCATAAATATGCGTGACAGAGCCACATAAAAGAAAGGCAAGAATTATTTCAGGCAGCTTGGGACACCATTAAAAGAAGAAATGGCCTGAAACTAAAATAAGTGAAAGTTAAATCTGGGCCTTGGGAATACTGGCTGGTAGGGAGGGTGGGGTGCAAGATACCCCACTATTGGTGCTAAGTTGTCAGAAAGAGAAAGCCATAGATACCAAGTCTACTGTCCCCATTTGTGAAAATGGCCCCATTGGGACCTATCTTGGTCACTCGGGTGACGTTCCCACTCTCCATACTGAACTGCTGTTTCTGGGCCATTCACTTAATGGCAAGCAGTGCCCTGGCTCTGGCCGCATGGATACCTATGTTCAACTTCACCTCTTGAAATAGAAGAGACAGGAACAGCCAGATCTTGCTATGGCCAGTTGGCTAGGCTGGCTGAAGCATGAAGCCAGGTGTTCAAGGTCACAGGTTTGATACTCATGTGAGCTTTGTCAAGGCTTGCAGTGAAGAATACAGCTGGACAAGTAAAAAGCTACCTCCACTGTGCCTAAGAGCACAAGCCCCACACTGTCCCCAGCACAGGATTGCAGTGCATTATATGCCAATGCTAACCATAATCTTAACACATTCTCAGGAGGGAGCATCAAAACCATTCACAGGCCAAGAGGGATCCTTCTGCCTGAGGCCCACAGCCACGGCCAGGGCTACTAAGGGTAGCTGTGCTTTTGCAGTTAAAGTTTGGAGCTACGGAAGAAGCAGACAGAAGCTGACTGTGAGGGTTTCCTCAACCTGTTTGCACAGATCTGCTACCCAATCATAAATCATTTTTATAGTCCTTCTCAAACCTCACATAAAATTTATCTTTTTTTGCCTGAAATTGACTTAAAAAACTTTAATTACAATAAGTGACACCTAGAGCAAAACACATGGAAAACCATTCAATACTCATTTCTTCATTCAGTCAATAAATATTTATCGACCACCAGGAATGCATGAGGCACCACACGAGATGTGATGGAGACTGTGAAGATGAATACGGCATTCTCCCTGCCTTCAAGGAGTTTGAGCTGGTGGGGGCAGGGGAAGTTAGTAAAAGAAATACAAAAAGCTGTATGTGACTTGATAGACGAATAAACTATTAGGTAACTCAGAAGAGACATGATTCATTCTGCCAGAGAGAATCAGGGACGTTTTCAGAGAAGAAGGGACATGTGATCTGGTCTTGAAGAATGGGTAGAGTTTCATCAGGCAAAGATATTTCAGGTATAAGGAATCCATGGGCAAAGCCATGAGGGTAGGAAAATGCTGGCTGTCTACAGGAATAGTGGGTGGCCCAGCGAAACTAGAGAACAAGGCATGGGGTAGGGTTGAGGAGGGTGTGGAGGAAAATGATGAAGAGAAGGGAAGTAGGCAACAGCCAGATTATGAAAGGGCTGGGTGCACACCAAGGAGTTTGTACTTTATTTAGAAATAAGAGAAATTAAAAGAAATTCTTAAGTCATAAAGAACAATGGCCAGGTCTGTATTTTACAGACAAAACAACAGGTTCAATGTGTAGAATAGATTCAAGAAGTGAAACATTTAGGAGACAGGTAAGGAGGCTCTTGCCAGGTAAGAAGCAAGGTCTGAACAAGGGCATTGGAAACTCCATGTTTTCATGTGCATGTCATCACAAATATTATACCAGCACATTTCCTCAAACTGTTCCTTCTACCTGACACACCCTCCACCCCTACCATCCTGGCTCACTTCAGAGATCAGTTCAAGCATTTCCTGGCCCACCCAAGCCCTGCCCCAGTGCCCCTAATGCAGCAGGGACATTCTTCCTCTCCAGTACTAGTGCTACCATTATTAATCATCTGGTCACTAATCAGCCTCCACCATCATGCTGTGACATCCTTAAGGGTAGGGCTTTGACCTTCTCTATCTCCATATTCCCAGAACCTGGTCCAGATAGGCATTGAGAAAGTGTTCTGTGATGGAAGAGGCTGTCCTGTAGTGTTCTGTGCATACAATTTTTTCTTTCTTACTTAAACACAGAAGCACACTCCATTTTAGCACATCCATGAGCTAATCCTAAATCCAAGGCCTTTCCCACACCCCACTTCTGTTCTGAGCCCCATAACCCTATTTCCAATGTAAATTGACTAGCCTCTCTCAACCCCATTAAAATATGATGAACTATTTTCAGCTTTCATGCAGGACTCCATATTGGGTTATCTGGGCTGAAACACAATTTGTTTGCTGATATCAAAATGCTGCTGCTCACCCGGGGGATTAACACTCTGACAAAATCATTAGAAACCTGATGGAGTATCTGAGGCCTCCTGAGCTTGCTGAACTCATTCTTCAGCCTAATGAATGCTTTCCTCCTGGGCACAGCGTTACACTACCATCCATTTCCTTGGCTTCTTCCTGGCTGGGAAGCTCAGAGACTCCAGTAAATGCCATGGAGGAGGGTTTGCCACCAGGTGCCAGGCCACCTACCAAGACCCCCAGCTAAGAATGGCCTGTGTAATCCTGTGGTTTCTGTATGTTAAAAATAAACATGAATTCCTGTTCCAGGTAGGATGGGATAGTTTGTGGCAGATCTATAATCAAATAAGCCTTCACAGACCCACTGAAGCAACAAGAATCAAGGAATGTACAGAGAGGGGAAAGTGAAGAGAGGTGACTTGATGTTCTATAGCCACTTCTTACCTGAAGGCATGTCTTAGTTACTTAGAGTGACTATAATAAAAAATACCACAGGTTGGTGGCTTTAATGAACAGTAATTTATTTTGTCACAGTTTAGGAGCCTAGAAGGTGCTGGCTCTAAGTGATGGATTACTCTGTCTAGGTGAAGGATCCTTGTCTCAGTTTCTCCAGCATTCTTCTCACCATTCTTTGCAGATCTCCAAGTGGTATCTATGTTTCCCCCATTCATGCCTGCTTGCTACTGTACCTGCTCTAACTCTTTTATACGTCAAAGGTGATTAGATTAAGATACACCCTACACAGAAATAGCCTCATTAACGTAACAAAGAAAACTCTATTGCCAAAGAGGATTACATCCACAGGTATAAGGATTAGGATTTACAACACATATTTTGGGGAGACCTCATTCAATCCGAGTCAGGGCCGACTCGATGGCAAATAACAACAACAACAACAACTCATTCAATCCACAGGAGCTCTGGTGGTGTAGTGCCTAAGGCATTTGATTGCTAACCAGAAGGCTAATGGTTCAAACCCACCAGCCACTCCTTGGAAGGAAGATTGGGCAATCTACTTCCGTAGTTTTATACCTCAGAAACCCAAAGAGGGGTCGCTATGAGTCACATCCAACTTGACAGCAGTGAGTTTGGTTTTTTAAGTCAATCCATAACAAGGCATTTGCCATTTCTGAGCACAGGATGACAGACAGACAGCACAGGATGAGAGACAGAGAGCCCAGGCTTTGCACAGGCTGCTGCTAGGGAACAAAGACACCAGCAGTCTTCTAGCAGTTTCAGACTAAAGAGAAAATCAGGGACTTGAGGGTCCTCAAATATATGGCCAACTTTCCCCTATATAATTTATGGAATCCTGCAACTGCATGGAGCAGAAGGCAAAAAAAAAAAACCTTAGTGGAAAGCCTCTATAAAGCAGAGAATCTTTCTGTCAGTCTTAAAGTACTGAAAAGACAAGGCCTAGAATTCATAACCAACCAGGGAAGGGTCCCAAGGAACAAAGCATAGTGTCAACTGAACAGCTCCAAGTTATGCCTGGGAGAGGGATGAACCAGAAGTAGACAAAATTTTATCAAAACATTAAACACTAACTACTTAGCCTGGACTCAGTTCAGTCCTGACTGAACTAAGATTGGCTTGGCCTAGCAGAGAATAAACCCTCTCTTAAGGCAGGCCACAGCATCTAAAACAAAAAACCAAACTCATTGCCGATGAGTTGGATCCGACTCATAGCAACCCCTCCTTGGGTTTCCGAGGCAGTATCACTATGAAACTAGACTATCCAACCTTGCTTCCGAGGAGTGGCTGATGGGTTTGAACCACCAGCCTTCTGGTTAGCAGTCAAATGTCTTAGGTACTATGCCAGCAGAGCTTCCTTCACAGCACCTGTTGTTGTTGTTATGTGCCGTCAAGTCGGACCTAGCACCTATATAATTTTTTTTTAATACATAGTGACCAGCATTTCAAAAAAAAAAAAAAAAAAGTAGACATGCCCAGACACAGAAACACATGATAAAAAAAAAAAAGAAAAAAATAGACAATAAAAACAGACTAATAGGTGATCTAGATGTTGGAGTTAACAGAAAAGGGCTTTAAATGTGATGAATTTTCATGTTCAAAAAAATGAAAAGAAAAGGTACAAAATAGATGAAAATGAAGATTTCATCAGAGAATTGTAAACTATTTTTTTAAAAAAATCACCTACAAATTCTAAAAATGAATAATAATAAACATCTTAAAGAATCAGCTCACTGCAGCCTATACAACTATGAGACCAGAAGAACTAGATGGTGCCTGACTACCACTGTCATCCACGTAGAAGGGGATCTATGTAGGAAACCCTTGATAGAAAGGGAGAACAATGTGGAACAAA
>NW_006922132.1:1176292-1192303 GCF_000298275.1 Orycteropus afer afer
TGGAGGGGAGCTGTTGCATTGTGGTAAACTGTGGTCAATGACATGAGACAAAGTATATGTGAGCTGCTGTATCGAGAGTGAATTTGCTCTGTAAATCTTCACCCAAATCACAATAAAAAATAAATAAAAGAATCAGCTCATTAAGTGAACATGGTAAAGAGGGAAAAGCCCTGGGATCCAAAAGTAAGAAAGACAACAGTGTGGTTCCTGGCTCCTCTTTTATCTACTTAAGAGAACTTGAGAAGTTGCTTAATTTCTCTGAACCTTGATTTCCCCACCCGTCAAATGGGATAATGAAACCTAATCTATTTACATAAAAGCATCAATCAGAGAAAATTAAATGACATATATGACAGGTTTTTTTTAATATATAAATTATCAATCATTATACAAATTTTAAAAAATAAAAATAAGAAAATATCCTAACTCACTGGCATCTAGTCAATTCCAACTCACAGCAACCTCCTATGGGTTTCTGAGGCAGTAAATCTTTATGGAAGTAGATTGCCCAGTCTTCCTTCTGAGGAGTGGCTGGTGGGTTTAAACTGCCAACCTTCTGGTAAGTCATCAAATGCCTTAGGCACTATGCCAGCAAAGCCCCATTTTTATATACCCTAACACAGTGCATATGTGCCATCACCAGTAATACTCTGTGTCAATGACAGGTGATTAGCATACCCTTGACTAATACCCACATTGTTATGAAGAGTTTTGGCCAGAGAAAGCTAAGAAATAATAACACAACACCCAACTCTTCACTATGTTGGGGTTGATTATTCACTTTGTGGATTATCTCTGGACAATTGAAAATCCCAAACCAGCTTCTCCCATTGCTCTGCATATTTCTGGGTCATTCCCTTCAGTTTCTCAGATGGTATATGTTTGTGGAATGCAAACTCATATCAACATGTGCCTGATGAAACATAATCAGCAAAGTAAATCTGAAGCAGAAATACCACGATGCATTCCCAAGTTGACTGCAATAATTTTGGGGTGGACTGCTATTCAGATTCTCTACATCACTGCTTCCGTGTTTGCATATGTAATGGCGAATAATGTTTAGCTTTTACATGGAAAGGTGATGCAGCCCACCCAAAGCCAGTAGAACATTAGAGTTTCCTAGGTATGAAAAGGGAGCTCTGGTAGCATAGTGGCTAAAGCACTTGACTGCTAACCAGGAGGCTGGCGGTTCAAACCCACCAGCCACTCCTCGGAAGGAAGGTTGGGCAATCCTACTTCCGTAGTGATACTGCCTCGGAAACCCAAGGAGGGGTCGCTATGAGTCAGGGCTGACTCGACGGCACATAACAACAACAACAACAGGTATGAAAAAGGAGCTCTGGTAGCATAGTGCCTAAGCACTTGACTGCTAACCAGAAGGCTGGAGGTTCAAACCCACCAGCCACTTCTTGGAAGGAAGATGAGGCAATATACTTCCGTAGTGATACTGCCTTGGAAACCCAAGGAGGGGTCGCTATGAGTTGGGTCTGATTCTACAGCACATAACAACAACAACAACAGGTATGAAAAGGATCTGCACAGACACTGTGCTAGCCCCCTGGGGAATAAAATCATTATACAGTCATGATATCAGCCTGAATGGACCTTTCAGTCTTACAGGAAAGATGTCATATGTTTAAATAATTATGATAAAAGACAGAAAGTGATTTTTGTGGCACAGGAGTGACAGTTAAATAAATATGGAGAGTTGTGTGAAAATTGGTTTAGGAGGTGGATCAAAGACTTCGTGGTCAAGGTGGTAACAGAGTTTGGTCTTGAAAGATAGCAAAACTGGAAATTCTAAGTAGAGGGATCTGTCTGAACAAAGACAGAGCTAAAAAATGTAGGCACAAGAAATTGAGTCCACTTGACAGTGGTATCAAGAAGAATTTATTTAAGGAAGTAGTGTTTATTAAGGGCTTACTACGTGCCATGCAGTTTATGTACATTATCTCATTACCTCATTTGGTCTCCAAAATAATCCTCTGAAGTAAATATTATTAACCTCAAGTTAGAGGTAAATAAAATGGGACTTAGAAAGTTAATTAATTTACCAAAGATCCCTCAGGTGAGAAGTGGAGGGCAGGATTCAAATCCAAGTGGGTTTAGCTCTAAAGCCCATTCTTGTTGCCCTTTAGGGCAACAGTAACTGATCTCTAGCCTGAGTGGTACACTCACACATGTAGGATATCCAGCACACAGATGGAGCAGGAGAGAGGTAAGGGTTGTAGATGATTTGGAAGTTGTTTTCATAGAGGTTAACTCCAGGCATGCAGTGAACAGCTGACCAGAAACGGTCAGGGAAGAGTAAAGGGCTCAAGGGAGAATAATAATCAGAAAAAGAGACAAAGAAGTAATTAGAAGTAGGAAAACAACTAGGAAAGAAGACCCTAGTCTAATGGAAGCCATGGCAAAGAAAGAGTTTCAAGAAGAAAGAAGCAGTTAAAACTACAACTGGTGTGAAGAGGTGGTGGGGAAGGATGGGAGGATGAAGATCAAGAAAATGCCATTTGGTTGACAGTTTTCAAGAGAATGATTTTAATAGAAGGAAGGGTGTCCTACAGCCAGGGTATGCACTGGTAAGGAAGTTGGTCTGATGTAGGTCATAGCTATAAAATAGTCTAAAACACAGCGTTCAGAACTTCTGTGATGGCAGAAATCATTTGAAGGAACTTATTAAAAATATGAATTCCCAAGCCCAATTCAAGGAGCTCTGGTAGCATAGCCCTAAGGCACTTGACTGGTAACCAGAAGGCTGGCAGTTCAAATCCACCAGCCACTCCTCGGAAGGAAGGTTGGGCAATCTACTTCCGTAGTGATGTTGCCTCAGAAACCCAAGGAGAGGTTGCTATGAGTCGGGGCTGACTCCACGGCACATAACACAACAACAACAACAACAGCAAAAAGCCCATTCAAGCTCAGAATCCTCAGGAAGAAGGGCCTGGGAAGCATCCCAGGAGATTCTCACACCAAGGAAGTTTAGGAAACGTTTGACTACACCAGTTCTTCTCAAACTTTAATGGACATGAGAATGACTTGGGTATTTGGCTAAAACTGCAGATTCTGAGCTAGTAGGTCTGGGGTAGGCCTCATGACTCTGCATTTTAGCATGTACCCAGGTGATGTCAATTCTGCTGCTCTGAGGAACAAACTTACAGTGACCAAAGTTCACTTGTCCAGAGAGGTAGGTGCCGATAACTGGTTCTTTCATTTTTGCCACCTGAGGACCATGCTCCAGGCTCCTTTCCATACTCACCAACAGATGGCAGCAAATCTAAACATCATCTTACACCAAAGCGTAGGTTCAAAGATTCCAATCCAGCTTCTAAGCCTTGACTTCCTTTATGCTTTAGAAAGAATCCTCTATTCACTTCTCAAAGATAAATAATTGGATCAGATGAACATCAGAAAGCTTTCCTTGACTCTTCCAGTACACTGAGGATGAGTTTTCCATCTTCTAAGGTCTTGTGCCATATATTGTCAGCACCATTCATTGGGCACTGAAATATGTTTTGCCTTGCTAGAGTTATTAAATTATGTTGTACTGTCATTGAGTTTTTCATATGTGTTAGTATTGTCTCTACAAGCCCTTAGAGGTCAGGAAGCAACTACTTTTCTTCTTAACCTTGCCTTATAGTGGCATCATAATACTCGGCAATGAATGAGTGAGTGGATCAATCAACCATAAATTAAATCAACTGCATATTCCACTTGTTTCACTCTGCTTTCTTCCTAGAGGAAAAGGAGGCTTGCTAGGAAGTGTTAGAGGCCTAGAAAACTTCTGTACTTATTTGCAAGTCTGTGCTCACATTTTAACTCGTGAGAATCTTCCAAGATATCATGAGTGATAGCTTTTCCTAGTCAAGCAAACAGACACTCCAGGGCTAATGATTACTTAACCTAGGTCAGGAAGACAGGCCACTCTGGCATAACTCACTGTCATCTGGTCTAGGAAAAGACATGCTGGTCTCTTCTTTTTTTTTTTCCTTCATCCATGTTAATATGTGTCTACCTTCTAATTCAGTGGTTTACCCTCTCTTCCTCTCCCCACTCGTAACCATCAAAGAATTTGTGTGTGTATGTGTGTGTAACCCTTTTCTTGACTTTTTACAATAGCAGTATCATATATTTGTCCTTTTGTGATTGACTAACTTCACTCAGCATAATAGTCTCTAAGTTCATCCACGTTATCAGATGTTTCACAGATTCATCATTCATTGTTCTTTAACATTGTATAGTATTCCATTGTGTGCATGTACCATAGTTTGTTGATCCATTCCTCCATTGATGGGCATTTGGAATGTTTCCAAATTTTTGTGGTTGTGAATAGTGCTGCAATGAACATGGGCATGCACATATTTGTTCAGGTCATGGCTCTTATTTTGCTAGGATATATATACCTAGTACTGGGATTACTGGATCATATGGTATTTCTATTTCCAGCTTTTTAAGGAAGCACCACACCATTTTTCATAGAGGCTGTATCATCATTCTCTACTGCTCTGTGAGGTAGTTCTATTCTGTCCTTAGAGTTGCAATGTGTTGGAATTGACTTGATGACAGTAGGGATATATATATATACATATTTGTGTGTGTGTATATATATGTGTGTGTATGTGTGTGTGTGTGTGTGTTATGCCTCCATCACCCACATGCTAGTTTGTCATACTATGGTGACTTGTGGGTTGTTATAATGCTGAAAATTACACCATAGTTATTTCAAATACCAGCAGGGTCACACATGGTGAACAGGTTTCAGTGAATCCTCCACACTAAGATAGACTGGAAAGAAAGGCCTGGCAGTCTACTCCCAAAAATTAGCCAATGAAATGTTATGAATCACAAGAGAACACTGTTGGACTTGCTTGCTTTAGATCATCAGGAAGAATCAAATGCTAGAGAAAGACATCATGTTTGGTAAAAAAAAAAAAATGGGTCAAAAATGGTGTGGGAGACCTTTGGTGAGATGGATTAGCAAAACAGTTGCAATAATAGACTCAAACTTGCAGCTGATTGTGAGGATGATGCAGAATCACTATATTTTGTTCTGTTGTACATAAGTTACCACGAGTTGGAGCTGACTTGACGGCAACTATCAACAGTTATAACAACATACTATGCCTATTTTGAAAAATGGCCCAGCCTTTGATCATCTTTTTCAAGCCAACATTGTAAGGTTGCTTGCACATTAGCATAATCCTAGCCTTCTGCTCCTCTCCACACCATTCTCTCCTTAGTGACAGCCTCTTCCCATGACTCTAAATATGAATTACATGCCAATGACTTCCCAATTTATATCTCCATCTTAGATGTCTCCTCTGAGTTCTAATTTCTTAATCTGAGTCTGACATGTCTACTTAGATATCTCACATAGCATCTCAAATTTAATATTTCCCAAATGGAATTACTGACCCCCCCTTCCCCATCCCACTACCAAGGTCACTGTTCCTCCATTCTTCCATTTCTCAATAAATGATACCTCTGGCTATCTAGTTGCTCAAGCCAGAAATCTGGTCATTTTTGGCCTTTCCTTCATCTCCCACATCCTATCTGTTGTGTTGTTGTTGTTATGTGCCGTCAAGTTGGACCTGACTCATAGCGACCCCTCCTTGGGTTTCCGAGGCAGTATCACTATGGAAGTAGATTGCCCCATCTTCCTTCTGAGGAGTGGCTGGTGGGTTTGAACCATCAGCCTTCTGGTTAGCAGTCAAGTGCTTAGGCACTATGCTACCAGAGCTCCTACATCCTATCTACTACCCACTGATAAGTCAACTCAACTTCAATAACATTTATTTACTTCTCACTATCTCCATTCAAAATAATTTCTAGCTTGGGCTCTTAAATAGTACCTGAAACCATTTTTAAGCTTTCAATCCACTCATTCATTTGTTCACTCCGTAATTTATCCACAATTTACCCACTCTGTATTAGTTGATGCCTTCAGTGGAGCACATCGAGTACAGGAAAGACCCGTAAGCAAACCTTCTACAATAAAGGTTATTTACAAGGTATGATGACACAGGAGAAGAGCATGAACAATAAAAGAGAGGAGAGAACAGTGCCAGAGAACACATCACCAAAACCATGACATTTATATTAGGAGAGAATTAGTAGGATTCACCAGGCAAACACATAAAATGAAAGCTTTCTTAGTTTGGTTACTAGCACTTTCAAGGCTCAAAGGTGGGAATGTTCAGAGAACTGCAAGCATAGCAGAGTTGAGAGGGGAGGTGGAGATGTGGTTGGTGAGGTAGGCAGAGATTAGATCTCCTAAAATGCTGCATGCAACTGACTTTGGACCTTATTCTGTAAGCAGTAGGGTATGGGGAAGGATTTAAACAGGCAAGAGAGATTCATCCATCCATCCCTCACTCCCCATGTACAACATGCCAGGAATTGTTCCAGGCATTGAAAATAGAGCTCAGAGAAGGCTTATCTGCAGAAATGACATTTTACCTAAAGCATGAATGGAGTGGGCCACACAATAAAACAAAAATATTGGATAAATAATGGTTTAGACAGAGGGAATGGTATGTGTGAAGGCCCTATGGCAGGAGAGCTCTTGGCACATCCAAGAAACTGACATTAGGCCAGTGTGACCAGAGCTTGGTAACAGAGGGAAAAAACAGCTCAGGGGCCAGATAAACAAGTGTGTCCCCTCTCCAGAGAATTCTGCTGCTCAGAGCTGAAGCTAAAAGCCCAGCCTGTGGTTGCAGCCATCTTTCCCTCAGCTGAGTAGCAGGGAAGCCCTCTCTGCTGCCAGTCTGCCAGCCCACCAGCCGCCAAGGTGACTCCACCAAATGCATTTCTTCCCAGCCAGTGCTGAGAGACACCAGGATTTGCATATCAATTTGACTTCTGATGATTCCAGCCAAAGCTTGGAAATCACTCTCCTGACATTCTCTTACCAGTTCTGTTTTCCTTTTTCCCTCCCTCCACCCTTGTTGAAGGCTGTTTGTTCCTTGACATCCTGTTCCTCAATGCAGAGAGAAGTCATCCTTTAACAGCAGTTTTATTGCCCGGTGATATTAACACAATGAAGGAAATCACTGCTAATTTTTATGAATTATCTCATCATCTGCAGCTAATTAACAGCTGCTGAAAGAGCAGGCATTACGCTTCCCCTCTGAGAGCCTTTACCTTGGAGCACTTCAACAAGAGCCTGACCCTTGCCATCAAGAAGAGACCTCAGCTGGAGATGGACCCTTCATTTCCAACAGGACCCCCTAACTCTATCCCCTAGCCCCAGTTCTGCAGCTTCTTCCCTGTCCCCAGCCTGGGAAGACAATTCTGAGCTGACCGATGCACTCAGCAGTGGCTAGGCCGCCTGCGACGGGGATGATTTAGGTTAGCTGGAAACTATTAAAATCCAATCTAAGTGGGCCGCCGCTGCTCTCTGTTCTCATTACCCTCCCTCTCCAAAATCAGGCCTTGGCCTCTGTGCCTCACTGAATGTGTCTATAAAAACTGAGCAAACAGGCAGCCAACAGCTAAATGACACTTAATCAGGGGATAATCTAGACGCAGGTGGATAGGAAATAGAGGGGCAAAAGGAAGAGAGGAAGGGGAGAGAAAACAACAAAGGGGGAGGACAACAGGCAAGCTCAAATGCATCTAATGTAGCCTCAAGCGAGAGAAACTATATATAAACACAGAGGCCAGTCTGTGAAAACTGAGGCTCAGGGAGGTGATGTGACCGCCTGCAAATTCAACAGTTAACAAAGCCTGGGACTTATTCTCATTCTGGGCTTCCCTCCTGAGTACTGGGCTTTTCCGGTCACCATTCCTTCCCCAGCTCAGTTCTTCTCTACTCTTCCTCTCCACTTGGCCTCCCTACTCAGCCCCCCACTGGGTCCCTTCCTGAAATTGTCCAAGGATCTTCTCTTCAACTCCTCTGGTATCTGGCCAAACTCCAGGCAGCTATTGCCCATGTTTATAGAGATGCAGGGAAGAGCACCAAGTGGGGTGGGGTGATAAGTGGTAAAGGCCCACAGCTAACCCACTCCCATTGTGGAGTGGCACCAACCTAGGGGGTTGGGGAGAAGGCAAGCACAGGAGCCAAGCAGCACAGGGGACCCATGATGCTGGGCCAAACATAGACAATCCTCTTTTTAAAGGTCAAATGCTTCACATGGTATATTTTGCTATAAGTGAAAAGGCTAGAGACTCAACGTCCATATTACAAGGAGAGGGTCACTGGAAAGGCAGCCCTTGAAATCTTCCTTTTGCACCCAACTAAGGTCTCTTTTCCCTCCCTTCCAAAGACTGAGACAAACAGTCAATTAATAGCTTCACTCCATCCCCCAACCAGAAAGATCCAGGCTCCTTCCTGTTCTATTTCAGAGTGTGTAACTTAGTTCATTTAATCTGTGTGTCCTGCTCCAGTGTCCCCATTTTCCAAGCCAGTGGTTATATAGTCTTAGTGGAACAAACACCTTTGCCACAGCAGCGCAGGATAAGAATGAGTCATTCATTCTTTCATTCATTCAACCGATGTTTATTGAACACCTACTATAATCTGGTAGCGTAGTGGCTAAGGCACTTGCCTGCTAACCAGACGGCTGGTGGTTCAAACCCACCAGCCACTCCTCGGAAGGAAGGTTGGGCAATCCTACTTCCGTAGTGATACTGCCTCGGAAACCCAAGGAGGGGTCGCTATGAGTCAGGGCTGACTCGAAGACACATAACAACAACAACAACAACTATAAGCAAGGCTGGGGGGTAGTGAGAGATAATAAGACATGGTCTTTTGCCCTCAGGGAAATCAGTGCCCAACAAATTGCATCACTATGTCACCTGAGATGAAGGGTCACATTGTCACCACACCATGGTATGGAAACACTAAAGAAGAAGAGACTCATTCTGAGTGGGGATAGAAAGGAGGATCAGGGAAAGTTTCTTAGAGGAGGCAGCCACATAAAAGCAAAGGTTTGAATGATAAGTAAAATTCCACTGCACAGGCAAGGTGAGAAGGTGAGTATTCCAGGCAAAGGAAGCAAAGGCCCAGAAATCTGAGAGTTACTGGGGACTTCAGTGTGTCAATAAATGATTGCGATTACTGTAAGCTGCCATCTGCCTGTCATTTGGTCACACTGTGGTGGCTTGCACGTTGCTGCGATGTTAGAAGCTATGCCACTTAGTATTTTCAATACCAGCAGGGTCACACATAGTAAGGTTTCAGGACAGCTTCCAGACTAAGACAGGCTAGGAAGGAAGGCCTGGCAATCTGCTTCCAAAAATCAGCCAGTGAAAATCTTATGGGTCACAGTGGAACACTGTCTGACTCACTTTCTTTGGGCATGTCATCAGGAGGAATCGATTGCTAGAGAAGGACATGATATTTGGTGAAGTAGAAGGCTAGCGAGAGCAAGGGAGACCCTCAGTGGGATGGAGTGGCGTAATAGCTGCAACAATGGACTCAAATGTGCCTGCAATTATGAGAATGATGCAGGACCAGGCAAAGTTCTTCTGTTATACATGAGGTTTTCATGAAGTAGAGTCAACTTAATGGCAGCTAGCTAGCTAGTTAACTGTCTTGTCTGTCAGCTGTCTGCCTGCCCGTCTATCTATCATTCTTCCTAAGGTTTCCACTGGCCTTTTTTTCAGAAGTAAACCGTCAAATCCTTCTTCCTAGTCTGTCTTGGTTTGGAAACTCCACTGAAGCCTGTCCACTATGGGTGGCCCTGTTGGTATTTGAAATGCTAATGGCAGAGCTTTCAGCATCACAGCAACACACAAACCACCACGGTAAGACAAACTGACAGACAAGTCTCACAGACTTTGAACACGTTATCAGGAGGCACCAACCTGCAGAAGGACATCATACTTGGTGAAGACCAAACCTAACAACAACAACAACTATCTGTCTATGTATCTATCTATCTACTTATCTATCTATTCATCCATCCATCCATCCATAGTATGAGGCTAGATATTTATTTTATATCCAAGAGCCTCAAACGCTTTCCTTTTTTGGGAGCTCTCTTCCATCTCCCTCATCTCTTTTATTCCCCAAAATTGCCCTTTTTAAAAGAAAACTGGTGGAGCCCTGACCTGGTCTATATAGGACTACCTGCCAAGCTACTTTCTCAATTCTCCTTCCTCTGGAGCCTCGTGCTGATGTTAGAAGCAAGGGACTCTCTTGGCCCCTTTCCTTGACGCTTTCCTGGAGAGATGCACCCGGTACGCATTTAACAGAGCTGAATAAATAGCGATAATAATATATGTTCAGCCATTAGCTGTATAAGTAATCAAAGATCACTGCCATATGATTCCTAGTTAAACACCATTTGGAACCTAATAAATAAGTGGCTATAAATAAAGCTAGCATGCAGACTTGTCCCCTCTGAGTGGTGCAGTCTCTGCTCTTATTTTTAGCCCAAAGGTGCCTTCGATGCTACTCCTATGGTTCAATTTTAAGTTTATTTATCTCTCTCAGATGTCTGAAAAACAAATTTGCCAAAATGGGGGCTGTGATGGGGGGGCTGAGGGGCAATGTCTGCCTCCTGCTTGTCTAAAGACACTGAGTTGCCACGTATATCTTGGGGTAACATTGCTCATGCCCACAAAGCACAGGCCAGATGCTCCAGGCTCTCCACCAAGAGAAGGACAACAGGGATAAGAAAGGGAGACACCTGGTCTAGAGGACAGAACACAGGTTAGAAGGCAAGGAAATCCATGTCCAAATCACGGTTTTCCATGTTCCAGCTGGAACCTCATTTTTCTTATCTAAATATGGAGATTACCAAACCTACTTCTGGCGATTATTGTAAAAATTAATATATATGATTTACTGAAAGTGATGGGCATATATTAGATGCTCAATAAATGTTAGTCATTCCATCTCCCTATGATGCACCCCTTTAAAGAGATGGTCCACTGCCCTCTCATTAGCTCCATGCTAGATGAGGCAGAGACATTAAGAAGGAAAAAAGACGCCCAAAATGCCAACTCACCCAAGGTCCCTGGACCACCACAGTCAGCAATGCTTAACTCCAGAGCTGACATTTTAGTAGTTAATGCTTCATTGTCTTATACTGACCTCTAGAATTGTCATGTCTGAGTCTTGCCTTTCCATATTTAGAAAACATACCAACAAAACAGCATATTGTATTTCCCACAGAAACTAGGCCAGAGCAGGAGGCAGAGGAGTAGGCTGGGCCAGCTTTAGAGACAAGATCTCCTAATTCTCACTCACAGCAGTACCTTCCTACATCACATTGCATCTTAAAGCAGAAGTGCACCTGTCCCTTTATGGAAGTATGGCAAGCAAAGTAAGAGATTGTCTGCTGGGACTCTGGGGGACATTATTCTCTCTAGGCCCTAAGCCTCCTGCTATGGTAGACATAGCAGGAAATAAACACATCACTCCAAGCCAAGCCCAGCCAAGCCCTCATGACACAGCCTCAGATAACATTCAGCTGGTAGCCTACTCTTTTTAGAGCCCTGACATGTTATAAGTGAGGAGATTACTAAATCAACGTGATAAAGTGCTTCCCGTTACATAGCCCTTTCCTAGCTCTCTCTCTCTCTTTCCTTGTAGTGCAATCTCAGCTGCAGTAATGCAGCGAACAAGTCCAGTTCCCTCTACCCATCAAGGAAACATATCAGCTCCGGTGCTCTGCAGCTGTCGGGTTCTCATGCAAAATAGCTGACCACCACAGGGTTCAGACAACAACTCGGGCCAAGGATTGGGCTGGGGACAGTTTCTAACTATACTGTGTCCTGCATAAGACACTACTCTGGAGGAGAAAGCTTTCAAGTGACTCAGAGACCCCATCTGTGGAGGCCATGTAAATAGAAGAGCAGCTATGGGAGGCACAATACTAGTTCCCAAAGATGTCTATGTCCTAATATCCAGAACCTTTTAACATGTCACTTTACATGGCAAAAGGGAGTTTGCAGATGTTATTAAGATTCCAGACTTTGAGATGGGGAGATTATTTAAGTGGGTCCAATCTAATCACAAGCATTCTTAACCTTTTCTAGTTGACGGCAGAGAGGTGCAATGTAAGAATGATTCAACTCACCATTGCTGGCTGTACAAATGGAAGAAGGGAGCCATCAGCCAAGGAATACAGCAGCCTTGTGAAGTCGGAAATGACCCTCACCTGACAATTAGCAAGAAAATGAGAACCTTGGTCCTACAACTGTAAGAAGCTGAATTCTGCCAACAATCCAAATAAGCACAAAAACAGATTCTCCCTTAGAGTGTCAAGAAGGAACACAGCCCAGCCTACTTTTTGGTTTTAGCCAAGTGAGACACATGTCAGACTTCTGACCTATAGACCATAAGATAATAAATTGGTATTGTTTACGCCACTCTGTGGTAATTTGTTATAGCAGCAACAGAAAACCATACTAACAGTAATAATGGTAGTGCTAATCGTAATAGCTATGATTTATTGACATTCTGCTTTCAGGCACTGTGCTAGCCATTTTGTACATGTATGTCACATAAACCTCAATAATCCTATAATCTATTATTATCCTGATTTTCTGGTAGAAAACAGAAGTCGAATAATTTGCTCAAGATCACCCACTAAACCTATAATTCAATACCAAGTCTGTGTCAATAAAGCCTACACCCATTCCACTGCCATCTAGGATTATGCTTGCAATAGTTGTTCAGAAAATTACTTTTCTGATAGAAATAAAAAGGGAACTCCTATTTCTTAACTATCACTATGTGTCACATACTGTGAAAGGTACTTGACATCCACCCTCTCAGTTAATACTGTGACCCCCTATAGTAAGCACTGTTATCTCTAGTTTACAGATGGGAAATTGAGCATGAGGAAGGTACATGGCTAATAAGTGGGATTCACACCCATGTCTTCTGAATCCAAAGCCAGACTTGTCCAATGATGCCTGTGATATGAAGGCTGCAATGTGAAACTCTAAGCTCTCCAAGCCATCCTTATGACTTCATGGAGCTCCTTGCTCTCCTGTACATTTTGTCTCTCTCAGAGGAACACAAGGTTTCCTGACACCAGGCATCAGCCGAGCAGACCCAATTGAACCTCTTCCTTACCCACTATTAATATTTGTTGTTAGTGGACATCAAATTACTTTTAACTTCTGGTGACTTCACATACAACAAAACAAAATATGGCCCAGTCCTATACCATCCTCACAATCATTGTTATGCTCAAGTCCATTATTGTAGCCACTGTGTTTTTCAAGAGTGCTACAATCTAGGGAATCTCATCTTCTAACACTATATCGGGCAATGTTCTATTGTCCACCACTGTCTGTCAGTGTGTTGTACTATGGAGGCTTGCATGTTGCCACAATGCTGAATGCTATGCCACTAGTACTTCAAATACCAGCAGGGTCACTCACAGCAGACAAATTTCAGAAGAGCTTCTAGACTACCACAGACTAGGAAGAAAGACCAGGTGATCTACTTCTGAAAATTAGCCAGTTAAAAACGCTAAAAACACAACACTATTAATGTACGAGACCCAAAAGGGAGCACTTGCCTAGCTGCAACCACAAACCAAGAGCAGTGGCCCTTCAGGAGAGGGTGGCCCTGCCTCCTCCTGCTTGAGGCCTTCTCAGGGACCAATCTTGCTCTCTTGGAGACAATTCCTGTGGCAGATAAGGACAGGTTGATTAAATAAAGGGAAAGTGCCAATGAGAACAATCCACAGATAATTTCACTCATTTATACCCTATTTCATCTCTATCAACTAGACTTATTTCCATTTAACAACCTTAATTCCTTTAGCACTCTAGGTTTTCCAAATTGCTCTAAAGGGGAAATTAGCATTCAATCACTATTTTCGGATAAAGGTCCTTTTAGTTCCAGAAACACCACCAGCTCCAAGAAACGCAAGGAGAATTCCTTAACGAGGGGAAAGTCTTCCTCTTTCCTAGTCTGTTGGCCTGATTGTGGGTGGTGGCCCAGAAATTCGAGGCCACCACTGTAGTTCTACTCCAGCACAAACTGGCAGCTGGTTCTTCTTTCGAACAACTCCTTTATAGAACTTTCTGTTGAGGCCCCCGGGGCTGTATGCTTCCCTTTTCTGTCATCTCGGGGAAAATCCCTGCTCTTTCATCTGTGAGCTGAAAGCTCAAAGTCTCATGTTGTTAGATCCCTGCCACTGGGGGAAATTTATGAGTGCCATCAGCAAAGTGGTGTTCCCTCCCCTGCCTGTATCACTCCCTGCTCAAAAAACCATGGCCTAGAAAGGATGGGGAAAGCTCAGCTTGAAAGATTACAGAGGGATGACAAAATTTAAGGAGCAGCTCAGCTCCCGGCTTCTTAATGCAGGTGTCTGAGACACCAGGGTAACCTGCAAGAGGGGCTTCTCTTGGAAGGGGGGCAGCTCTTGGCACTGAGAGCAAAGCCCAGCCTGTAAAGACCTGGGAGGAATGTGGGGACTGAATTTTACAGGCACAGGCTGAGAACTTGATTGGCTTTCTTTGATCCAAAGACTGGTTATCCAGGTCTTGGTGGGTATGGGTTTGACAGGGGTCTGAACCTGGAAACCAGATCCCCAGCAGTCTGGAGCTAGTACTAGATTAAAGCAGAGGAAGGCAGTGTCTGCCTCTGATTTAGGGAACCACATCCTAACTGGGAAGGAGAAAAAAAAAAATACATTCAGAGGAAGTTGACCAGAATGACGAATGGAATCCAAATGATGAAATGGAAGAGACAGCCAAAGGTACTAATGATGAATCTTTGGAAGAAAGATGTTAGGGGCTATGAAACAACAGTGCTTCAGATCTCAGAGAAGCTTTCACAGGGAAGAGTATTAGAGCTGTTCTGTATGGTTTTGCAGGACACCCAGAGCTAAGATAGCAGGTAAAAGACAGAGAGAGAGATTTTGGGGTCCCAGAGCTCCTGGTATTTTTTTTTTTTTTTTTTTTTGGTCACCATTAAGATTTTATGAATTTAAGCCCAAGCAGACAGGCAGAGCATAATATTGGGAAACTGTTGACAGACAAGAGGCAAGTACCCTGGCCAACAATGGCAGCTTCAGGAAAGAGCTAGAAGCAGGCAGCAGTATTCCAGCTGGAAGGCTCGATCCAAGTTCTGGTCTCCAGGCTCTTGGAAGACTGAGTAAAGCAAGGCCTCATCTAGCCCCAGGAGAGCTTGGGCACAAGCTCCCTAAATTCCTGTTGAACAAACACATATCAAAGTGAGGTTTCAGACTTGACATGACAGAGACCTGGGCACTGCAGTGGTAACACAGGTGGGGGTTGATTATAAGCCAAAAGCCTGGTATTTGGATCTGAGGGACTAAGTGAGACCAGGAGCCAAGACTCATTCTGCTGTTGAATCATTAAATTGCTGGCTTGGACTACCCCAGAATGGGAACAAGATTAATTCCAAGATCTGGGGTTTGGCTGCAGAGATTAGGAAACCTGGGGACAGAGAGCAGCAGGGTCATTGCACTATCCTCAGCAAGAATATGTTAAGACTCCCCTATGTGTCAAGTAGGAGCTCTGGTAGTGTAGTGCCTAAAGCACTTGACTGCTAACCAGAAGGGGGGCGGTTCAAACCTGCCAGCCACTCCTCGTAAGGAACATGGGGCAATCTGCTTCCGTAGTGATACTGCCTCAGAAACCTAAGGAGGGGTTGCTATGAGTTGGGTCCGACTCCATGGCACATAACAACAACAGCAACATGTGTCAAATGATGCCATCATCATCTCTGCCTTTGAAAAGCCTACAAATAAGAAGCTGCTTTGGAACTGCCCTTGGGTCTCCATCATTCATTCATTTGTTCAACAGGTATTTAGGGAGCATCTACTATGTACCAGGTCCAGTCTTAAGTTCTAGGGAAACAACAGAGAACAAAACAAAGGCTCTTCCTCATGGAAGGACACAGAAAATTAAGAAAAAAAAAAAAAAAACTAGGTCCAGTATGTCAGATGGTGACAATAACTATGTTGTTGTTATGTGCCGTAGCGACCCCTCCTTGGGTTTCCGAGGCAGTATCACTATGGAAGTAGGATTGCCCAACCTTCCTTCCGAGGAGTGGCTGGTGGGTTTGAACCG
>NW_006922132.1:1192403-1193292 GCF_000298275.1 Orycteropus afer afer
CTTCCTTCCGAGGAGTGGCTGGTGGGTTTGAACCGCCAGCCGTCTGGTTAGCAGGCAAGTGTCTTAGCCACTATGCTACCAGAGCTCCCAGACAATAACTATAGACAAGATAAATAAAGCAGGGACAAGGGATAGGGAACACTAGGGAAGGAAAGGAAGCATAGGATAATCAGGGAAAGACCTGCAGGAAGTGAGGGAGGAAACCATGCAGTTGTCTAAAAGACTGCTCCAAGCAGAAAAAATAGCAAGCGCAAAAGCCCTGAGGCAGGATCTTCTTTGGTGTTTTTGAAGAAATGCAAGGAAGCTAGTGGAAGTGTTGTGGAGTGAGCAAGAAGCAGATTGGTAAAAGATAAGAATAAAAAACAGCAGACTAGTCGGGCAGATCATGTAGGGCCCTGTGGACCACTGTAAGGACTTTATCTTCCACTCTAAGATGAGAAATCATTGAAGGGTTTGAGCAGAGCACTGACATGCTCCAATTTACATTTTAAAAGAATCATTCTGGCTGCCATTTTGAGAATTCACAGCTGCAGGGCTAAGAAGAAGCAGGGTAACTATTAAAAAAGTTTTCCGATGATTCAGTTGAGAGATAATACTGGCTTGGAACAGAAAAGTAACCGTTGAGGTGTTAAGTAGCTGGATTCTGGGTACACTTGGAAAGTAAAGCCAAGAGGATTTGCTGATGGAGAGGACATGGGGTGTCAGAGAAATATAGGTTCAAGGAGCTCCAAGGTTTGGAGACTAAGTCCAAATAGATAAAATTACCATTGTTGTTGTTGTTGTTAAGTGCCATAGAGTCGTTTCCGACTCATAGTGACCCCATGCACAGCAGAACGAAACACTGCCCTATCCCGCGCCAGCCCCACAATCCCTGCTATACTTGAGCCCA
>NW_006922132.1:1193832-1227527 GCF_000298275.1 Orycteropus afer afer
TGAGACGTAATCCATACTGCAGACTGTATTCTTCAACCTTCATCAGTAGGTGCCTTAAGTCATCCTCACTTTCAGCAAGCAAAGTTGTATAGTCTGCATATCTCAGGTTGTTAATGATTCTTCCTCCAATCCCGATACCACATTTTTCTTCATATAGTCCAGCTTCTCGGATTATTACCATTACCATGTATGAAATGAAGAAGACAGTAGGAAATACAGGCTTGGAGGAAAAAATCAAGAATTTGATTTTGGACATGTTAAGTTTGAGTTTTATTAGACATCCAAGTGGAGATGACTAGGCAGCTACATAATGAATATGGAGTTGTGGGGAGAGATGTAGATAAGAGTAGATAGTCATAAGCATATAGATTAATTTCGTCATAAGGCTGAATGAGATCACCAAGGGAGGGAATGTAAATGGATAGAATGTGAGTGGATGACCAGAGCTCCCAATAGGGAAAGAGAGGAGAGGAAATATGAAATTTGAATTGGGCATTATTTTGCAGTTTCATTTTTTCTGAGAGACATGAGTTTAGCTGAAGAGGGATGCTGAATATTAAGATGAGAGATAGTTCCAATCCATTAGCCGGTACTTAGGACTATTACCCAAGTGTGAAAAAACCACAACATTGTGAGGTAGAGAAGATAGAATCCATCCCCTTGGGATAATTTAAGCTTGTTAGGAGCTCTGGTGGTGTAGCACCTAAGGCATTCGACTGCTAACGAGAAGGCTGGCAGTTCAAACCCACCAGCCACTCCTCAGAAGGAAGATTGGGCAAAATATTTCCGTAGTCATACCACCTCAGAAACCCAAGGAGGAGTCGTTATGAGTCAGACTTGAGTTGATGGCAGTGAGATTTTTTTGGTTTTGGGGGCAGATGAGCACAGCTTCAGAATACCGAACTTATCCTCTAAAAGGAGGTCCTACTAGCAGAAAGAAATTCAATTCCAGGGGTTCCCCATCTGGGGTGAATAGTAGAACCCTGTGGTGCTTCCTAAGTTCAGCACAATGGCACCATTTGCTCATCCAGAAAACTCTGCAAGCCAAGCAAGGCATGAACTCACAAAGGCCTAATTAATCTGGCCATAGCCCTCCACTCTGAGCAGCACTCCTCATCAGTGTGGGCTTAATAGTCTTCACTAGCCTGGCCCACCATGAGCTAGCCAACCAAGATATTTCAGCTCAGTGGCCCAACAGTGTCCCGCCACCCAATGCTCCCTATCAGCCAAGCCCAAGCCCCATAGTCAATATGGAGTTTATGACTCTTTAACCAAGCTAAACAAAACCAAACTCATTGTCATCAAGTTAATGCTGACTCATAGTGACCCCTTTTGGGTAGATTGCCCCATTTTCCTTCTGTGAAGCAGCTGGTGGGTTTGAACCACCAACCTTCAGGTTATCAGTCAAATGCCTTAGGAACTATGCCACCAGAGCTCCTAGCTTACCCAGGCTTACCAAAATCAAAACCAAACTCACTGCCATCAAGTTGAGTGATTCCGACTCACAGGAACCCCTCTTTGGGTTTCCAAAGAAGCATCTTGAGGGAAGTAGATTGCCCACTAGCCAAATGTCTTAGGCACTATGCCACCAGAGCTCCTTTAGTGAGAGCTAATTGTAACCACTGTCTTGCCTGTAGTCAAGTTGCAAGACTGCAACTGGGATGTGCTGGGTCTTCCACTGCACACATGCACATCTCACCCACACAGACTCACACCCTCAAAGGTGCACAGCTGTCATCCAGAAGCACCTTCTATGACCTGTACTTGATCGAAATCTTTCATCAGTGGCCAGAAGGAGAAAGGGAACACCCAGTCTAGCCAGGCCTATACCACTAAAACAAAAAGAATCAGTAGGACTATTATTATTTCCTGGCTTATCCAAGCAATTGAGGCCAAATGGAGTCATGGATTAAATCACACAGATGACTGCCTCAATTCTAAGCTTTTATTAATGGTTATTAATAAGAATACAATGATAATGGAATGTCTCCTTATAAGATATAGGAACAGAACAAAGACTAAAATATTATATCCTAGATTCCCAGGTTGGAAGAAGTCTTCAAGGTAACAAGTCTGACTCCCCATTTGATGTTGAAATCCTTGCCCAAACTTTCTGTGGTCATCTTCAGCTATGGAGTCCTCAATATCCAAGACACCCATTCCATGTGGCTGGTAAATTTTTTTTTTTTTTTTTTACACTGAACCAAAATCTCTCTCCATAATTTCTACCTACTCCCTAAAAAAACAGAGCTCACTCCCCATCCCAAGACTTTTCTAAACCATTCCTCAGAGCTAAAGTCAAGTTTTTGAAATTCTGACAAAATATCCCCAACACTGTTCTCCAAATACCATTCTCATCTCTGCCTAGCCTAATGCTGTCATTCAGCTCCACCAGCCACCCTTCCAGGTAGAGCTGGACATTGTTTCATTCAGCAGGTCACAGACACCAAAAGGCCATAATAAATGTTGAGGTGCAGAATAAGAGCCTGGGGAAAACTAGCCATTCTAACACAAATGGAACGCATGTGGCCACACACCAAAGTTATACAGAAATCAGCTCTATTATCCAAGACTTTCAGTTATGGAATAATAATCTCATCTCTTCATCTCTGATACCCCTGCCATTGGAACTTTTCTCAGTCTCCTCCCAGAAATCAATCACAGCATATTTAAGAAAACAAAATAGAGAAACAAGACTCATTAATGCTCACTGCTATTACTTGCTTGATTGTCCGTAGCTCAGCTTGATTTTGTGAGGTCTTGGTCATCAGCACACTTGCCCCTGATGGCTTCCAGTCCTCACTCATCAAGAACATACTATCAACAGGCTGTTCAGAACTCTGTTACCACGTGCGGTGTAGTAAATTACTTAGTGTGGCTTTTCTACCCATAAGTCTTTGTAAAATCCAAGGTAGGATTTTCTATGAGCAACTGAGGAGCTCCCGATTGCTGAAGTTGTCCACCTGGAGTATTTCTGTTGGGAGTGGCACAAAACAATGTTCTGGGAGGTGCCCACTCTCTCTTACGTGCTTAGAGTTCTGATGCTATGATCGGCTAGTTTGACAACCCTGCTGGGCTCAAAAGGAGACCTCCTAGAGGCAGAACTCTCTCTGACTGCTGGTGGAGGAAGACGTGCTGCCGAAAGAGACACGCGCCCCTGAAAGAGACACGTGCTGCTGGGAAAGAGATGAAAGAGACATACATTGCTGAGTGAGACACCGAGAGACCAGCACTACTGGGAAAGAGACTGTGAGAGACTGTTGGGTGAGGGATGATGGGCTGGGAGAGAGACTGAGTGTTCTTCCTGAACTTGAGTTGTAGCCTGGTGCCTCCCTAACAAACCCCATAATCCGTGAGTTCTGTGTGGCCACTGCAGCGAATTATCGAACCCAGGAGAGAGGTGGTGGGTGCTTTGGGAGGAATGGTTGGAGAAAAGACTAGAGGGAGGCAGCATGTCTGGCCTGGCAGGAATAGGCCTTGGGCTATTGATGGTGATTCTGTCTCCCTCTTGTGGGATTAGAGGAGGTCAGAACATGTGGCCTCCTTGCCGTTTTTGCACCACGGTTGTCCTAGGACTCTACTCTCACCCCCTTTTCCCTGGCCTGGAAGCTGTCCTTTTCTCTCTTGCCTTTGACTCTACCACTTGCTACTGTGTAGGAGCTTGGGCAAGGCACACACTCTGACTCTCAGTCTCCTCTTCCATAAAATGTGCTTACCTGCCTCACAGAGTCTTGAACTTGAATTAAGATGTATGTAAGAATACTTGATAAACTGTAAGCCATGGTACAAATATTACCAGACAATTGAGAGGCAGGAGCTCTGTACTGCCAAAGGAGCCTTCATCAATTTACTTTGCATTTTTGGGACCCTGGATTTTCTTCTCTGTAAAATAGAGCCTAAAGCACTTGACTGCTGACCAGAAGGCTGGTGGTTCAAACCCACCAGCCACTCCTCAGAAGGAAGATGGGGCAATCTACTTCCATAGTGATACTGTCTTGGAAACCCAATGAGGGGTTGCTATGAGTCGGGTCTGACTTGACAGCACATAACAACAACAAAGTCCTACTTCATCCCTTTTCTCAGCAGAACAGACAATGGCCTGAGGCTGAAGCTCACAAGGTTGGTTCTGGAAGGGTTGAAAGAGAAGATAAACATCCTCAAAACATCCTGTTTGATGCTCTCAGAACATGGAGTCACAGATGAAGATGAATAACTCCACTTTCTAGGCTGACATGACTCCACACACACACTGGCCTGCATGTCTGCTAATCATAATCAAATCTCCCTCATCCTCTCTGAAGACTGTTGGTGGCAGGGATGAGTAAAGAAGGAGAAGAGAGATAACCTTACGCAAGCACACATGCATACTTTCTTTAGCAAAAGATTTGCTCTCCTAATTGTATGTTTTGTAGATCAAAAATAAAACTGGTTGGTATTTTTGAGTATTAAGCAATTTCTGGGGAAAAGAAGTTCAAAAAGTGATAGGTCAGCACAATATTCAAAACTGACCATTATGTTGTTAGTTGCTGGTGAGTCGATTCCGACTCATGTGACCCACGTGTGCAGAGTAAAACTGCTCCCCAGGGTTTTAAGGGCTGTGGTTTTCTGAAAGCAGAATGCTAGGCCTGTCTTCTTAGGTGCTGTTGGGTGGGTTTGAGCTGCCAACTTTTGTCTAGTCATCAAGCGCTTAGCCACCCAGGGACCTTAGTTTTTGAAACATTTATTAGGCACTTATTGTGGATTAGGCACAATGGTAGACCCAGGGAACACAGACTTGAATGAGAAAGACACTGATTCCTTATGGTGCTCAACAGGAGAGAGACATACGCCTCAGAAACCTTTCTATATTTCCTCTCTAGATGACAGATGAAGGAGAAAGTCATCAGTTTCTATTTGTCACTAATATGAAAGACCAATTGATTATCTATATGGGTGACTCAATTTGGAAAAGTGATGAAAAGTTACATGCAGATCAAAATTTCATAAATCAAATCATATGATAACATTAATAGGGGAGCCCCACTATTCAACCCCCCAAGGCAAAGAATGCAGTTGGTATATTTAATTCTTGGTTGTCAAATATATTTAATACATAGCAGAACAAGATAAGAACTCAATGTTTTTATTCTTCCCCTGACTCCCCCAATTGTTATTATATTCATTTTTTATAACATTTGAATGTTCTATGTTTAACAGTCTCTATACAGGACTTGGAGTTCACAGAGGGAAACTAAGTGAAAAAATTATAGTTGTAAAATGCTTAGGGGTCCTAGTAAGGCAAGCATCAAATAAATCCAAGCTCTCGCTGCTTCACCACACAGGGCAACTTTAAACAAGAAAGAGATTCAATTGCTGTGATAACCTACTGGTGTGTCTAGTGTCACTCACACTGAGCAGGACTTCCCACACCACCATGCAGAAGCCCCTGAGCTTCCCTAAATCTCAGCTTCCTCGTCTATCAGACAGACTGTCTGTGCCCTTAGGAAATATTTTGGAAGTAAAGTGTCAAAGAAAAGAAAGAAATTATATTAGCAATAATGATCCCATCTTTCAATTCCTTTACCAGATAGAACACAATATATTTAATGTGACTGTTGTGACATAATGGAATATCCTAAATGTCTCTAGGGGTTCACTAGCTGCAGTAGAGCACAGCAGAAAGAGAAATTTGGATATAGTCAGGATCAAATTTCAATATTGGTGTGACCTTAGCCTCTCTTTCTTCGTCTATAATATGAGATCATTAATTCTGACATGAGGGTTGACTGAGAAAATGCATGTGAAATATTTAGCACAGTGCAGGGCAAAGAGTAAGGCCTTTCCAAGTGGGAGTTACTATTGTGATTATTATTCTTTAGCATTGTATCTTCAGTGCTTGGGGCTTGAAACATGGTCAGTACTTGATAAATACCTGTTGAGTAAATTAATGAATGAATAACTCAATCATTGTAGTTATACTTTCAGCCAACCTTGCATGAGAAACTAATTTGGATCTTAAGCTCATTCCATTTTCTTCTCCTCTTTCTCCTTTCCCTTCTACTTCCAATAAGTCTACTTCTTTAAACCACAGGTAAAACCAGAAGAAAATATTTTAAAACAATGATACCAAATATGTTATTGAAGAACCAAATCTTATAAGAGCCATAGGTTCATCAATCCACTACATTAATTGGTTTTGAGCTATATATATACCTATATACATCAAGTGTCAGGCCTTTGTATTAGGTGCTCATCCACAGAGTTCAGAGTCTGGCAGGAAAATGATATAATAATTAGGACACAGTACAGTAAATGCTGGAACAGATGTATGTACCAGGGGAATGGGAGAATAGTACTAAAAAGATGATTTCTCCCTGGGAGACAGGGTAAGATTGGGAAAGGAGTTTGCAGAGGAGTCATTTAAGCCAATTTTGGTGTGATGAAGGAAAAGGATGAAGAGATAAGGGTGAGGAGGGAGAAGATAAGGAGGAGAAGAGGAAAAGAAGTTTCTCAGCAGAGAAGATAGAATGGGAGGACAAGTACCGCAGGCAGGGTGAAGGGAATGGATCACGCCTGGAGTAAACACAAGGCATAGGCTGGCAAGACTAACATTCATCCAGTCAACAAATACTTCAAGTGGTAGGGGCAAGGGAACATTTGCTGATGTCTGAAAAAATTTCACAAATAGCGAAAGAAGAAAACTACAAGAGAAGATAACCTTCACATGCTGTTGAAGGCGATTCTGCTTCTCTGGTGCTATGGAGGGCTGCCGGTGGGCAGTGATGAGAGCACTGCAGGAGGAGTCCAGCTGACCCAGCTCTGGTGGTGACTGCCACTGACCTAGCTACCTTTCTGCTATGTGACCTTGGCCAAATTGCAGTCCCCTTTGGGACCTGTTTCCTCACGTGTAAAATGAGCAAGTTGGATAATAGGATCTATCTAGTCCCTTATAGCTCTAAATATGAGGATGATTCCTTTCAGTAATGGATGGCAATTGAGATGGGGTGGGGCCTTCTCAGAGCATTTATTAACTTGTGGCTACCCCAGTCATCACTCAGAGGACCTAGAGGGACAGAAGCAAACTCAAAAGACATTTGTGGAAGATTGATGTCTGAAGGGGGCTGATGTATCTGTGAGAGTTGGGGGAATTTATGCGGATGGCTCCATGATCATAAATAAAATTTCTTTCTCTTACCCCAAATCTCAGTTCAGGGGGTAAACTCTGGCCACTGTAACAGAAAATTTGGCTGTATCTCCCACTCCATGCCTCACTTGAATGAAAAACAGCAGTCATAAGACAGGGTAATGGGTCCAGATGACCCTTACAAACATCCATATTGTCACCAGCAGACAAGTAAGCCTGAGATGGAGCAGGTGGGGCAATTTATCTGAGTTACCTGGGCCCTTTGTGCAGTCCTGCTAGGACTGCCATTCATTCTGAGGCTCTCAGGAAAACCCAAATTTGGAGAAACATGAGCCTGGGAAGGTGAGAGGAGCAGCAACCCCTTTCTCTTCTGTGAGCCACTCAAGGACTTGGGGGACCCTGGCACATCAGCGCTCTTCTGGCCCATCTGTGTGCAAGGCTGCCTGCTGCTAAGATAGCTCCTTGTGTTTTCTTGACCTACTTCTCTTCCCATCCCTGCCCTACTCCAGATCCCCTCTGAAATCCATGTAATTAGTACCTATCTGTCCATAAGACTCCAGGAACTTTTAAAAGTCCCTGCTCCCAGAATAACCAAGGAGACAGCAAAACAGACCTGGGCATTGCTGTTTTGGTTTTTCTTTTCTTTTCTATCTCTTTGTGCCTTAACTTGGCTTCCTGGCTCTGCAGGAGATTAGACCCAGTTTGACCTTGCCAGCCAACAGGTCCCTGGCTGGAAATCAGCTAGAAGAGGCCTGGCAAGAATTGAAACTAAAGGCAAAAGAGTCTTGCCTAAGCTGCACAAACACTGCTCTGAGTCTGACTTTGGGGGTATGAGGGGTCCCTTGAAGCCCTCTGTTGTCAGCGTAGCAGCCAAGAGCAGAATCTGTCAGCTCCACTTTCTGCTTCCCTTGTGGAGAGCAAGTGTCAGGAAAGCCGGGCCGAGAGGCACTGCCGATGCAGCTGACTCCCTTTCCATTTCATATTAGCGACAAATGGAAATTGATGGGTTACTACTTTATCCGCTCATTTAGAGGGGGAGATAACCTTGCAGCAAATGCTGAATAACTGTAGGCATCTTATAAATTAAGCATCTTAGGGATATGAACCGTTTTGCATTGCTGCTAAGCAGAATTAAATTACATTTTGAAGTTTCATTAGAAATGAATGGGAATGGGGGGGAGAAACATGAGAAGATTTTGTTTTTAATTCTTTTTTTTTTTTTTTTAAACCATGTAGTGAGTGAAACAGAGGGTAGGGTGAAGGAAGAACTGAATCCCTTGCCCATGTTTCTGATTCCAACCAGCTCTGGTTGCACATGCATGGAGAACCAAAAACCCACTGCCAACAGCTTGATTCCAACTCACAGTGACCCTTTAGGACAGAGCACGATTGCCCCATAGGGTTTCCAAGGCTGTATATCTTTAAGGAAGCAGACTGCCTCATCTTTCTCCTGTGGAGCACCTGGTAGGTTTAAACTTCCAACCTTTTGGTTAGCAGCCAAATGCCTTAACCACCGTGACACCAACTCCCAATGCATGGAGAAGTGTACCTAAAAGGTAACACAAAACAGTTTATTGACTTGCAGATGGACCTGTGGCACATGAGGCCTAGCTTTGCAATCTTGGCTCCTGGCCTGCCTCTGCCCACACAGAGGTCTCTGACCACACCAGCATGCTGCCCTCACTTGGGGCTGGTAGAACCAATCCTAATCGCCACTGAGGAACTGAGGAGCTAATTCCAAAGAACCCTGATGAGCAACGGTTAAGTGCTTGGCTGCTAATGAAAAGGTCAGTGGTTTGAACCCATCAGCTGCTGTGAGAGAGAAAAGACCTGGTGATCTGTTCCTGTAAAGATGACAGCCTAGGAAACCTTGTGAGGGCAGTTCTACTCTGTCCTAAACATTCACTATGAGTCAGAACTGACTTAACAGCACAGAACAATAAAAAGCCCATTCTGTGCAACTCAGGATCTAGACATACTCATTGCAAGTCAGCCACTAACCCTTTTAAGTTCAATTTTAGAGGCAAGGGTCCAGCCTTGTTCATAGTATCCACTTTGCCTCCATCCCATTCTCACTCTGGGAAGAAGGACCTCATGTGGTTATTTGTCTCAGTAACTTGCCTAGTGTGACCCCCTCTAGAAATGTCACCTACACTTGCTCTTGGGGTCCTGCTGCTCCCTTGGATGGGCTTCTTGAAGTCAACAACCCACCTGCCTAGACTTCTCACTGCTGTGTCTGCCTTTTTGTCCACACTAACCCCCTTTCACACACATGCACCTCTGATCCCAACACCCAATGCTTGTCTTGACTCCACATGTCCTCTGTTGCTGGGCCATCAGATGACCACACTGTGTCTGCTAGACTGACTTTCTCTTCATCCTCCAGCCTGAGGTTAACCAAACCTTGTTCAGTTCTAGCAGGAGAAAAGATACTTGATTTCCCAGGCCCTCCTGGACCCCAGGAGGGCCCACACCTCCCTCCAGGGATAAGGATGCTGATGGCACAGGTATCAGTACTGCCTGCCCACACCAGAGTGAGCATGCTGTCAGAAACAAGGGTAAGTGAGAGCTACATTGAAGTGACCCTGCCCACCCTCCCTCTCCAGAGCCAGGGGAGGGCAAACAGACACAAAGTCTGTGTCTCCCAGGCAGTAGGGCCAGGGTCATAGCCTCTCTGGCTTCATCCAAACAGCCCTGGAGATGACTTGGGTTGATTAGAGGGGAGAAGTGACATCTTATCTCTGGCCCTGGATTAGGAATCCCCATGACCACTTCTGCCCTCCTTCTTCAACTGACAACTGCCCCTTATTGTGCTAGGCGGAGTTAATCCAAACTGTCACAGGCAGTTTTCAATATTTTCATTTCAGTATTCACAAGGGGAGTAGGGTAGGTTGACTAGATCTGAGTTGTCAGCTTGTTGGCTGCCTCCCGGCCCTTCCCAAATTCCAGGAGGATGTAGTACAGGGTCTAGGCAGCTTCATGCAGGGTCAGTGCAGCAGTCAGATGTCCCCTGGGCTCCAGGAACATCTGGGATAATAGGTGGGGGCATCACCCAGAGCCAGGCTGCCCTCGGGGTGCAGTGCCCAAGGCACTTACCAATTCTTAGGGAGTGTGGGCTGCAGGCGATCATCACAAGCCACACGGGAAGCAGCACCAAAGGCGCCGAGACTCGGGGCATCTTCTATAAATCCTCATGGAGCCTTCTGCTGGTCTGGGCATGACATAACTCTGCAAGAGAGCAGGGAAAACAAATAAGTCATGTGACCCAGCTAGGTGGCCACTTCATCCATCCCAGTGACAACCTACCAGGGAGGAGTGTGCTGCTTGGCCCACCCAAGAACTTCCTTGGGGAAGGGCAACAGTCCCTCTTGAATAACGTATGGCCTTGGGGATCTCCAGGGCTGGCTCCAGACAAAGCATGGAGTTGGTGAGGCCTCTTTGTCCTTCTTCTCTATGCTCAGGCACAAAGAGGGCTCAGGTTCTAATTACTTCCCTCTGACAAAAATGGGGGCAGGCTTAATAGAATATTACTTAAGTATAAAGAGAAATGTAGTCCTGATACATGCCACTACATGGGTGGACCTTGAAAACAGTACGCAGAGTGAAATAAATCAATCACAGGACAAATATCGTACGATCCCACTTATAGGAAATATCTAGAATATGCAAACACATAGAGACAAAAGTAGATTAGTGGTTACCAGGGTCTGGGGGCAGGGGAGAATGGGGAGTTACTGTTTAGGGGAACAATGAGTTTATGTTAATGGTGGTGAAATGAGTCAGCAAAGGAAAGTGACAATGGCTGCACAACATGAAGAATGTAATCAGTCTCACTGAATTATAGATGTAAAACCTGTTGAACTGGCAATACTTTGTTATACATATTTCTACCACAATTAAAAAAATAGAGACAGAAAAAAAATGAGGTCAGGCTGGTGTTGCTGTGGTTGAATAATTTGGGAGTGGGTCCTACTTTTTAAAAACTATAATATCGATTGAAAACCTTTATCTGCTCTTAAGCCACAAGAGCCATAGATGAGCAGAAGAGGAAGGTGCAGAAGAGTTATGCTATTGCCCCCCAAACACGACATGCACTGCACACTGGGAAAGAGTGTAGTGTGGAGGCCTGGGCTCGAGTCTAACTCCTCCACTTGCCAGCTGTGTAGCCATAGTGAGAGCTTCTCTCTCTTTCTCTCTCTCTCTCTCTCCCTCTCTCTCTCTCAATTCAGTTCCCTCATACAAAACCCTGATATAAGAACACCTGCCTCAACAGCAGCTGATGACAAAAACAGTGGAGTTAAAGTGAGGGTTAACTAAGATAACAGGAGAAGTTGCCATGCTCAGGGCCAAAGAAGGGGCTATACAAATGCCACGTCCTCCCTGCCCCAGAGGGGAGAGGACGATTCCAGCAAATACTGAGTGCACACTCGAGGTCATCAGCTGGTTTCTATACTTGATCCTGCTGCCTGATGAAAACCAACCTCCCCCCTCCCCATCCATCTTCCATCAACCCCTCTCCTCCCTCCTGATGAAGGGGGCCCAGGTGTCAAAGCCAGAACCCTAAAAGTGGCTGCCTTCCCCTAGGCAGCATAGACATTGTCCCCCTCCCTGAGACCACTCATAGACCCTGAGGCCCAGAGTCTGTAGGCTGGTGGCTCCACCTTCTTCACTGGGGTGAGGTGGGACCAGTGAGCACCTGGATATTCTAATCCCAGGTGCCCCTTGATTATAAGAGTAGTATTAAAATGATTATCCTCCAACCTCTTAGCTGATCCAGTAGAAAAAACTTGAGCAGATAATTCACCAAAGAGGATCTCCAAATGGCCTATAAACATGTGAAAAGTTGCTTAGCTTCATTAGACATCAGGAAAATGCAATTTAAAACCACACTAAGATACCACCATACACCCACCAGAATGACTAAAATAAAAGACAGACAAGATCAGGAGTTGGAGAAGATGAAGCAACCAGAACTCTCATGTACTATTAGTGGACATGGAAATTGGATAAAACTGCTTTAGAAAACTGGTTTACTAGAGCTTACACATACCCTAGTGACTCAGAAATTCTACTCCTAGGTATACATCCAACAGAAATATATGTATAGACTCACCAAAAATATGCACTAGACTATTTACAGCAGCATTCTACATTTCCCAAAACTGAAAATGACCCCAATATCCAGCAACAGATGGGAGAAATATGTAATTGTATATTCACACAAGAGTTCATGGGTGGTACAAACGGTTAACATGCTTGGCTGCTAACCAAAAGGTTGGAAGATCAAGTCCACCCAGAGGCACCTCAGAAGAAGGCCTGGTGGTCACTTCCAAAAACATAGGCATTGAAAACTCTACTGAGTACAGTTCTACGCTGACATACATGGGGTCACCATGAGTTGGAGTCAACTTCATGGCAGTTGGTCCTGGTATAGTCACACAGAGAATGTTATACAGAAATGAAAATGAACAGTCAACAACTACATGAACAGTATGGGTGAATCTCATTAACATAATACTGAGTGAAAGAAACCAGGCAAACAAAAGAGTACATAAGTATGAATCTATTTTCATGAAGTACAAAAACAGGCACAACTATTCTGTGCTGTTAGAAGTCCAGACAGTGGTTACCCTTAGGTGTGGGTAGTGACTAGAAGAAGACTTGAGGGGTCTTCTGGAGGTGCTCTGTTTCTTGCTCTTAGTCTTGTTACGTAGTGTGTTCAGTTTGTGAAAATTCATGTAGCTTTATACTTGTGATATGTGGATTTTTCTGCACACATGTTATAATTAGTAAAATTTCTTTTTAATGGCACCTCCCACCTTCCCACCCTCCCCCCATGTTTCATCCATATCCAGCTCCTTGCAGTCTGTTTTGCACATGGTGTTCCTTCAGCCTGAAGCATTGTCCTCTCCCCACCCTTGCCCTTTGCTGGAATCAGGCTGCTTTCTCTGTGCCATCACAGCAGCCCAGAGTGGCCCTGATAGCAGCACTTTTCCCTCTATTGTGATTATCTGTATGTGTCTACTCATGGGACTAGTATGAGCTTCTTAAGGGTAAGGATTGTCTCCAGTTTACTGTTGTATCCCCAGAGTCTACTGGTACACAATAGGTGCACAGTACATGTTTGTTCAATGAATGGAATGCCTCAAGCTATCTCCTGCTATAGGGAGACAGAGGAAAATAAGAAGCAAGAGATTGAGATCAAGGTAACTCTGCTATTGCCAAATCAGGCCCAGAATCTTTGTCTTTTAATTTGTGTATGTTGGTGCAGGGGAAAGATTAAAACAAACACTGTCTCAAGGGAAGCTTGGTGTTCTGGTTCATTATGAATATAAGTTGATAATGCAGCTATCATCTGTCTCCCCACTAGAATGGAAGCACAATGGAGGGCAGAAACCTTGTTTGTCTGTGTCCCCAGGGCCCAGAAGAGTGCCTGGAATATATTATGTCCTCAATAAATATTTGTTGAGTGGATAAATGAACTAATTGTCAAAGAGGAAAGAACTAAAAATCTGGTTCGGCTACCTAAAAAGTAATACTAAATATAATCATTTATATCAAATGCCTTCCATTTATGCCTGATCAGCATGCTGCACAATAATTATTATGCAGGTGGCTAATAAACTGTCAGATTAGCCTGTGTACATTTTATTTGATGACAGAAGTACATTCAGTTTATACAGGCCTGATGTTCATCGTTCATCACTCCAAACCTGGCTGACCATGGAGCCCATATTTATTTATTTAATTTTTATTATGATTTGGGTGAAAGTTTCCAAAAGCAAATTCATTTTCCATACCGCAGTTCATACACATTTTGTTTCATGACATTGACTGCAATCCCACTTCCTCCCTGTAATTACCTCTTCCCTGTGTCCTTCTTTCCTATGGATTCCTGCCCCCTGAGCTATCTCCCTGTGTAAATACTGCCCTTCTGATCTTCCATGATTGATTGTTCTAAGAAGTGTATCTGCCTGGTGTAAATGTTCACCCTACATGCCTGTCTATTGTTCAGGTGAAAGCTACAGGAGTGAGTTCAATTCCAGTCCTGAAGGGTAACTAGGGGCCATAGTCTCGGGGGTTTCACCAGGCTCTACCAGACCAATAAGCCTGGCCTTTTTTTTTATGATTTGGAGCTTTGTTCCACATTTTTCTCCCACTCTATCCAGGATCTCCTGCACTGATCCCTTTCTGAGTGGTTGGCAGTGGTAGCTGGGCTGAATCCCATATTTAATAGCAACCATAGCTTAGCATCAAGGAGTCCTGGGCTGTTTGAGGGGCCTCAGCTGTGTGACCTTGGGTACAATGATAATCTCCTCTCAAATTTCACAAAAGTAACAGAACCACCACTTTACAAGTTTGTAAGGCACAACAGTTTGCAAAATTCTCCCCACAGTCTTTATCTTATTGAATCCACAGAATGAGCTCTTTTATACATGAGGAAGCTGAGCCCGAGAATGGTGAAGGGGCTCACTCGTGGTCACACAGCTGTTACGAGGCAGAGCTGAGGCTAGCCAGTTCTCTGACTCCACTGGCTTTTCTGCTCTTTTTTAACTGTTTGCATATGAGAGCGGAAAGATGAAGCTTTCAGATTCTTTATTAAAACATAAACCAAAACGCACTGCCGTGGAGTTGGATCCAACTCATAGAGACCCCTGCTTGGGTTTCCAAGGCAGTATCACTTCAGAAGTAGATTGCCCCACCTTCCTTCCCAGGAGTGGCTGGTGGATTTGGACCACCAGCCTTCTAGTTAGCAGTCAAGTGCCTTAGGCACTACGTCACCAGAGCTCCCATTAAAACACACACACACACACAAAGAATTTTAAGGCCTTTTAAGGAGCTCTGGTGGCATAGTGCCTATGGCATTTGCTGCTAACCAGAATGCTGGCGATTCAAACCCACCAGCCATTCCTCAGAAGGAAGGTTGGGCAATCTCCTTCCATAGTGATACTGCCTCGGAAACCCAAGGAGAGGTCGCTATGAGTCGAATCCAACTCCACGGCAGTGTGTTTTTATTATTATTATTATTATTATTCTCTGTTTAATAATCAGATGAATTTAGTCTGAGAATCTAACAGTGCAGGCTTCTTCACTGAAATAATGTAGGATGAAAAAGAAATTATCCTGGAAATACAGCACCAAAGCACCCTTCCAACTAACATTACTCTTCCCTGGGAGTTTCACTTCCACCCATGGTTCATGGCTTCCTGCATGCTGTGGTTTCTAAATCAGCATCAAGCACTTATACAGGTGCCTCCTGAAACCTCCATCTGGGTATCCCACAGCCCCTCAGACACACCTGGTCCTAAAGAGAACACACATCTCCACTGCTAACCACCATCTGCTGCACCTCCTACACCCTCCATCTTAGTAGGTGGCACCACAGCCCACTGGCACCCACACCAGGAAACTGAGAGTCACCCTGCATTTCTCCTTCCTCACATCCAATTATTCACCAAGTCCTGACCATTCTGCTTCCTAAACACGATCACGTTTATCCCATTGCCTGATACTTCTCGGTTCAGGCTTCTGTCAGCAATAACCTGGATCCCTGCATAGCACTCTTGGTGGGCTCCCTTCCTCTGGTCTCTCCCTCTCCAGTCAGTTCTACATACAGCACCCGGAGGGTGCTTACTAAACCACAAACTTGATAATGATATGGTCCTGCTCCAAAGTCTTAAGTAGCTTTCCATTGTATAAGGGATCCAGGGCAAACATCTCACCCCAGTATTTAACCCCCTCCATATCTGTCCCTGCTTACCCACCCACTGTGCCTGATGCTCTAGCAGAGCAGAAACCTGACTTCCCTCAGCATGCTGCCTCCTTCCATCATGACACCCCTATGTATGTGCTCTTACTTCACCTGGGAATATAGTCTCACTCCTAATGCTCTGGAAACTGAGTTTTGTTTTTTTCCCCATGGCTCAGCTCCCCTCTGAGGTTTTCTTTGATCCCTTCCCCATATGCTCCTACCAAACCTTGAGCATTCCTCCACTAGGGCACACACATCATGCTTACAACCACAACTCTACTTCTCTCTTCATAAACTTCATAAATAAGCTCTGATGGCAGGGACTGTCCCAAGCTCCTAGCACACTATCTGGCACATAGTAGGTGCTCTATTAAAATCGAATGAGTGAATAAATGAACAGATGGTGTCAAAAAATGTGTTTTTTTGAGTTTACACCAATTTGAAATAAATTCCCAGTTTGGACTGTACATTTTGTATATTCACTGTGGTTAAAAACAAGCAACTTAAACAAATATAATACTATAGCAATATATTACATATACATACAGATATAATGCAAGCAAAGGATAATCAAAGCAACAGATGCTGAAAAGAGGAGGGAAGTAAACATTTCCTGTTCTTTTATTCTATGCTTAGAGCTTCACATAATACCTGTTACAGGGGGGGAGGTGCTGGTAGTGACAGTTAAGACATGGGTATTAAGTCCTGCACTGACACTTAGCAGTTGTACACCTTGGGCAAGTTATTTAATTTTTCTAAGCCTTGTTTTCTTCATTTGTAATTTGAGGATAATAAAAGTACCTTCAAAGAATTGTTATGAGGATTAAATGGCAAGACGCTTGTACAGTGCTATTCATAGCAAGCGCTCAGAAAATATTAGCAATTTGTACATTATTATTATAATAACCCTGTCAAATAGGGTTTCAACCCCATTTTGCAAATGTGAAAGCTGAGGCTTATTAACTTATCCAAGGGGTCATGCAATGAAAACAGTAGCACCAGGGTTCAAGTTCAAGAGTGTCTAATCATATGTACTCACAAATCCTCGGCTCTTTCTTTGATTAGAGTTAAAAATGGGTGGTCTTGCAGAATTTAATTCTAAAAGAGGTATGCTAGTATGCTTCTGATTTCTGAGGGCCTCTGACAGTTCCCACCTAAACAGAGCTGGACCCCAATCCCATACTCTTGCTAACTGGAGGAAGAGAGTTCAAACACAGAACATTCCCATGTGATTAAGGACATTGTTCTAGATACCCTGAAGTAGCCATGCCCATCATAACAAGTGCAGAGTTAGGGCCCTGAGGGAAAACAGGTTGAATCTGTCTCTGCGCCCTTTTTTTTTTTTTTTTTTAAAAAAAAAGATTGCTGTTGAATTGGTGCCAACTCCTGGTGAGCCCATGTGTATCAGAGTGGAATCGCTCCATAGGATTTTCATGGCTGTGATCTTTCAGAAGCCTATCTTCTGGGCTTTCTTCCAAGGTGACTCTGGGTGGGTTCAAACCAACAACCTTTTGGTTGGAAGTCAAGCACAGACCAAGTGCAAACCATTCATGCCATCCAGGGACTCTTCTGGGCCTTGTAAGTGGATCCTCTCCAAAAGTGACACCCCTCAGAGCCTGTGTCCTCATGTGTAGCACAAGAAAAGCAATGCCTACCTCACAAGGTGATGAGCATCAGGAGAGGAGGGAATGTGTTGGACTTCTCCACCTGTCTCCCCAGTGCCTGGCACAGGCTCGCACATAGTAGGCACTCAAAAAATATCTGTTGAAATAATGAAAAAGTCCAATAAGATAATGTATGTGGAAAACTCTCTGTCAACTGCAGTTGTATTTGGAGTCCTTGCTCACAAGGAACTTACAATCCAGGTACAATTTCTCTACCCCTATGAGCTCACCTCCTTGTCCTCCAGTTCACAGCTGACATTTAATCATACTGTCTTCTGACAGTTTGAAAGACACACTGTGCTGCACTAGTGTGGGAGTGGAGGGTCCTAGTTCTCGTCTCAGCTTTACCATTTATCTGCCCAGGATGTTTCCTTCACCAAAAATCTGAAGCCTCCATCTTTTCCAGAAGGGGAATGTAAAATCTCAAGACTTGTCAGCTTCCTCAAACTAGGTCCTCAAATGTCTCTTTCAGAAAAGAGTGTCTGAACTCCCTCTTCTATGATTAGATTTCAAATGCAGGTTCCATGAGGGCAGGGACTTTATCCTTCTTACTGTTACACCTCCAGCACCTAGAACAGTGCCTGGTGCAATGCAGATACTTCTTGTTGTTGTTGTTGTTGTTGTTATTTGCCATCGAGTTGGCCCCGACTCATAGTGACCCCTCCTTGGGTTTCCAAGGCAGTATCGCTACGGAAGTAGAAATGCCCAACCTTCCTTCCAAGGAGTGGCTGGTGGGTTTGAACCGCCAGCCCTCTGGCTAGCAGTCCATACAGCTATTATCAAATGCATGAATGCATGAGTAAATGGTTACTTAATTTTGCACTTATTTATGCCTTACCTTCATAACTAGACTGTAAACTTCAGAGGAGCAGGGGAGTATCTCTTTGGGGTATGTATTCTCCTGACACACTTACTATGACATCTACACTGAGTCTGTGTTCAACAAATGCTTGTTGATTCATGACTCCAACTCACATCAACTCCATGAGAGAGAAAAACTACGCTCCATAGAGTTTTCAGTGGCTGATTTTTCGGAAGTAGATCACCAGACCAGTGGCCAGTTAGTAAGCCCAGACAGGCACATCCTCCTGACAGCTCACAGGTGGAGAACATGCTATCTGGACTCGCTCAACCCAGTTGTGCCAAATGGCGTCTCTTCTCCTGATTCATCAGCAGTCCTCCACAGGTCTCCTCTTCAGAGGATTATTATACCATTAATCGTGATTTTCCAGGGTAAGTCAGAGAGGAAGCTGACAGCCACCAGACAGTGTTTGGTGGTGGGGTGAACAGAGGAAATCAGAGGGGCAGGCAGATTAATTACAGGTTTTCTCTCAGCTATGGGCAACAAGATCTTGATTACTCCTCATGACGCTCCAGGCTCCTCAAGACAAATGGACGTGAGCTTCTTCACTGCTCTGACTCCTCCTGGCTGGGAGAAACTCAAAGCAGCAGCCAGGCTGAATGGAAAGTAAACAAAGTATACAAGGTGGTCTGGCCAGGGGAACAGGGTCCACTCCAGGCCCTGTGGCCTCCATGACAGAGAATCAACCCTTGTGGCCTAACATAATTGGGCACTGCTTTGTAGGAAAACTGTCTCCCTGGAAATAAGTAGTGTGATGCCAAGGCAAGAGAATCTGGGACATGGGTGTTAGGCACACTCTACCGTTCACTATCCCTGGGGATCTAACAATCACCACATCCCTCTGAGCCTCAGTTTCTCATTCTGTGAAATGAGTGAGTTAGACTAGAGTAACGTGGTTTTTAGCTCTCAAATTCTAAAGTTCTAGAACTGTACTTTACCCTAACAGATAATATTTCCTTGCCATGTGAAAAGTACTATTTCAATGTTTTATATGTATTAACTCATTTGCTCCTCAAGAACATTATGGAGGGGGGAGGATTACTCTTATACCCCCTCTGCAGATGTGGAACCCAAAGGTGGAGTGGTGAATGACTTGCCAAAGTGATTCAGCTGGTAAATGAAGAACTAGACCATCAGCTCCAAGACCCTGTTCTTACCTACCACTCTCTCCACCCACCTTCTCTAAGTATTCCAAACCCTAACACATAATTGGTCCTTAAAGAAATGTTAGAATGTGATGAGTATAACGATGTTGTTGTTGTTGTTATGTGCCGTCGATGTTAGTAAGACCAAAACCAAACCAAACCCACTGCCATTGAGTCTATTCTGACTCATAGTAACAGAGTAGAACTGCCCCGTAGGGTTTCCAAGGCTGTAAATCTTTACAGAAGCAGCCTCACCTTTCTCCCACGGAGCAGCTGGTGGGTCCAAACTGCCAACCTTTTGGTTAGCAGCTGAATGCTTTAACCACTGTGCCACCAGACCTCCTTGTTGAATAAGCAGACATGTTAAATGCAGGTAAATCTGGGGTCCAGCAGAACATCTAGCCAACTTAGTGGGGGCAAGAACAGAAGGATGAGTGTAGGAGTGTGATTTGGCAAAACGATCAGCCCAGGTGTCTTCAACCTTTAGGATTTATCATCAGGCGATGCTCCCAGGAGCTGATAATGAGTTATGATGTGGGTGGTTAGCCAGGGGTGGCTCAGTATCAGGCTTGAGAGTGGGATCCAGCCTGACTCATCAAGACAAAATGAGAAGCAGGAGCTGGACTGGCTGCCCACCCCAGGCTGGACTTTGGGGGAGGACATTGGGTGAGCACTGCCAATGTAGGTACCTGGCATCACTCAGGACATGCCTAGAGCAGCATTCTGAATATGAATGGCTCTCTCTGTCAGGCATAAATAAGCAAGATGTGAGGATTCCCCAGTCTTTTCTCCCCTCTAAATCACCACCCAAGTAAATTTCATGCTGAAGCCCCCAATCGACCTCTAAACAATGTCCCCTCCCCACAGGCCAGAGCAGATGTCTCAAACTTCCAATCTCAGTGCTGCTGCTGTGTCCTTAAGCTGGTTAGTTAACTTCTGAGAGCTTCATGCTCAGGACTGTAAAACTGTGGATGATGATGCCTCCCTTGAAAGGTTGTTGCAAGGAGGAAATGAGATTTTTGGTGTAATGCAATCAGTAAATGTGAACTTCTTTTCTTTCATCCCTGACCCCCTTCAAAGGCTTCCCTCCAGTCTGTGTACACAGGGGTCCTTGACTGCAGCCAACCAGATGGCCTCCCATGACCACTTGCTAATATTAATCTACAGCCTTCAAAATGCTGCTCAAAATAACCCACCCCAGAAGCATTCCCTGATTAAGTCAGTCCTTCTTCCTCATTCAGACTCCTCTTGGTATAAGAGAAGAATCAGTGCACTGGAGGTGAGAGACCTGCACGACCTTGGACACATCACTTAACCACTCAGGGTTTCCATTTCCTTTTCTATAAAATGTAGAAAATTAAATTCACACCAGCTACCTTCCAGGGTCACTAAGAGGATCAAATGAAATAATGGATGTGAAAGTACTCTGCAGATGAGTAAAGTGCTTTCTATGCAAAACAATGTATGTGGTTCCTTTACTCTGAGACTGACTAGAGCATAGAAATATACTTAATATGGCCAGATGATTGTACTTCATTCATTCAACAAATATCTCTACAAGTGTCTACTGCATGGCAGGCAGTGTTCAAGTCCTTGAGACAGGTCTGCCCTCATGGAGCTTACAATCTAGGGGAAGGATCATTCATCACATATTCATATAAACTGTTATACTGCAGACAAGTTGACTCTGACTCATGTATAACAGACTTACGTATAACCCCATATATAACAGAACGGAACACTGATTTGGCAAAACAATCAGCCCAGGTGTCTTCAACCTTTAGGATTTATCATCAGGTGATGCTCCCAGGAGCTGACAATGAGTTATGATGTGGGTGGTTAGCTAGGGGTGGCTCAGTATTAGGCTTGAGAGTGGGTCCCAGCCTGACTCATCAAGACAAAATGCCTCATACAATGTGAGGAGCTCTGTGCCATCTTCAAGATCACTGGTAAGCACAAGACCTTTGTTGCATTCACTTTATTTTGAATGCCTTCCAACTTACAGGGCTCATCTTCCATCACTATATTAGACAATATTCTGTTGTGATCCATGGGGTTCTTATTGACTAATTTTCAGAAGTAACCTTTTTTCCTAGTCTGTCTTAGTCTGGAAGCTCTGCTGAAATCTGTCTACCATGGATAACCATGCTGGCACTTGAAATACCAGTGGCATAGCTTCCAACATCATAGCAATACACAAGCCACTGTAGTATGACAAACTGACAGACTGGTGGTAGATTCAGATAAGTAGAACTATAGTTACAGCAAAGTCACTTTGAAAACTAAGGTGTGACTGACTCAAGCCATGTATTTTCAATAGCCTCATATGATGTGAGGAGCTCTGGTAGTGTATTGGTTAAGGCATTTGGCTGCTAACCAGAAAGATGGTGGTTAGAATCCACCAGTTGCTCCGAGGAAGAAAGATGGGGCAGTCTGCTTCTGTAAAGATTTATAGCCTTGGAAACCCAATGGAGAGTTGCTATGAGTCAGAATCCACTTGATGGCAGTGAGCTTGGTTTTGTTTTTCATATGCATGTGAGAGCTGGACAGTGAATAAAGAAAACCTCAGAAGGATTGTGTTGGCAAAGAATACCGAATGTACCATGGACTGTAAGAAGAATGAACAAATCTGTCCTGGGGAAAGTACAGCTAGAATACTCAGAAGAAGAATGGCTAGACTTTGTCTCTCATTCTTTAGTCATGTTGTCAGAAGGCACCAGTCCCTGGAGAAAGATATCATGCTTGGTAAAGGAGAGGGTCAATGAGAAAGGGGAAGACTCTCAACCAGACAGATTAATACAGTGGCTGTGAAAATGGGCTCAAGCATGGCAATGATTGTGAGAATAGTGCAGGACCAGGCACATTCTGTTGTACACAGGATCGCTATGAGCCAGAACTGACTTGACGACACCTAACAACACCAACAGTAATTACAGACCATGAAGGAAAAGTACAGGTTGCTATAAAAGTGTGTAACAGGGAGGCCAGGTCTTGCCTGGGTGAGAGGGAAAGACATGAGGATGTGACCTTTGACCTAAGTTAGCCAAGTGAAGGGAGCAGGGATGGATGGGGAGAAAGAGACCCCAGGCAGAAGGAACAACAGATGAAGAGACCCAGAGGCCTCTGACAGGACGTAGCCTGGTGAATTTCAGAATGATAGGGAGTCCACTGAGGTTTGATAGCCCAGAAATTCCTCTCTATGCATATGTTGTGTTTATGTCCAGACTCCTTCATTAAGCATGGCCTCTCCAAGGCCAGAAAAAAAGCCTATCCCTTCTCTCTCTGCCCCCTGGTCTAGATAAGGCTCCAAATCCAAAGCTAATTATCTCTGTGAACCTCAGACTGGACTCAGCATCCTTTACAGAAAAGGTGAGGAGGCAGCAGCATCCAAATCTCCTTTCCACTGCAAAGGAGGTGGTTAGAGGTAAGAAGATGAAGAGTTAATTACCAGCTTGCGGTGAGCCAGGGGAGACGGGAAGATGAGGAACACAGGGTTGGATATGAAGGATAGGACTGGCTCCAAATGGAGAAAAATGTCCCTGGCATTTATCTGTGGCCACCAGCCTGGGCCCTGGGGGATCCAGGCTCCTGGCAGAGCCCATGTGAGCTGAGGCTTTGAAATAAAATTTCCAAGTGCTGGAGCCATTTGTAACACATTTAGAGCAGAGAGACCTTGCAGGAATGTACACAGAGGAATAGAGAGTGGGCGGAGAGAAGAGAGAGACACAGAGAGAAACTGCTTTTAGGGACAGCATTTTAATTACCTCCAGGTAAACACATCTCCCCCTCCACGCCTGCAGGACTCTCTCTGGGTATTTCACCTCCCCTCTTTCAGGGCTCTCTCTGGGTATCACACATCTCCCTCTGCCAGGGCTCTTCTGGGTGTCACACCCCCTACACCAGGCTCTCTCTGGGTGTCACCCACACACACACCAGGGCTCTCTCTGGGTGTCACACCCTCCTCTGCCAGGAGGAGGGAGGCTTTCCTGGAGAAGCTTGTCGTTATCTTGAAGAAAGACTGTGCACATTGCAGCTTCCATAAAGAGATTTGAAAAGAGCTGAGGCTATTTCACCTGGAGGAGAGAAGGGTGGTGATGGCAGTGGGGGCTGTGAAATGAGACAGGGAGATGAAGTCAGAATTTAACCATTTGAAAGCCAACAACAACAACAAAAAAAAAACCCACTGCCATCGAGTCAATTTTGACTCATAGTGACCCCTACTGGGTTTCTAAGGCTGTATACCAAAGTGGATTTCCTCATCTTCCTCCAGTGGAGCAGCTCATGGGTTTGAACCACTGACCTTGTGGTTATCAGCCAAATGCCTTACTCACTAGCCACCAGAGTTCCTTATTTGAATAACCCAGAAATGGGTTATTACAGACTCACAGATGGTGGTACTCAGAGAATCTTGGCCCCATGCAGGTCAAAGCAAGAGGAAGCAGAAATAAGTCCTCAAGCTGTGAGCTGCCGGTCACAGTCATGAGGTTCCCATCCCAAGCCTGGCTCCAGCTTACCATGTCTGTCCTACCCAGTTCACATGTCCATCAGCCTCCCTGGTGCTCAGACACAGTTGTCAGAAAATAAGACCCTGGTTCTTCTTTTGAGTTCTAGCCAGAGCAGATGAGAAAGCAGCTACCCCTGGACATACTGCACTCCTTGGAGAAAGCCAAACCAGGCCCTTTGGCACTTCCAGGAGTGAGAGAGGAAAAAGACAATCTAGATATTTAAAAATTAATGTCACCGGTATAAGTGGTTCCCCTTCAAAATGCAAAGCAATGGATTAGTGCCATCCAAAGCTAGAACAGTCTCTGGGAACTACCATGTTGGTTGGTTGGTTGGTATGTGTCCTCGAGTTGGACCCGACTCATAGCAACCCCTCCTTGGGCTTCCGAGGCAGTATCACTACACTAGTAGATTGCCCCATCTTCCTTCCGAGGAGTGGCTGGTGGGTTTGAACTACCAGCCTTATGGTTAGCAGAATTACCATAGAGCACATGAATAGTCCATTCCACTCCTCTTCCCTCCAGACTTCCTGAGGGGCAGAAAAGTTATAGGACCAAAGGACTGGCCTTATAGTATGGGGGAGGAGGAGACCTGCTTTGCATTCTAAGGCATTCTCTACTGTTTGCATTTTAAACTAAGAGACAGGATTGCCTTTTTTAATTAAAAAAGCTGGTTAATAATTTAAGAAACAATAAAGACTCCTGCCTTCTCATTGACTGGCACCAGCCCTACAGCACTGACTTCATCTCCAAGCCTTGGTCCTCTGCTCTGTAAAGTGAGCCTAATGACACTTATGTACTAGGCCTCTCTGAACTTCTCCTTGCCAGGCCCAGATGCCCTGCTTCTCATCTCTCTGGCTGCCTGGAGGGGAGGGTGAGCAGGAACTGCTGCTCAGACTTGACTCCATGAGTCTGTACCCAGGGACCCATATTCCTCTTTCAGCCATATGGGCTCACCTGGTGCTCACCTCTCTTGCTCTCTCCACAGCTACCCCTGGCTAGAATCTACCTATAGCCACAAAATGTGGCTCAGAGACCCCTGGCTCCGGTTCTTGACTGGATCCAGGTCCTTAGTGAGAGAAGGGAAGAAGGGAGCCCGGGGGGGAGGGGTGACTATGAGGTTCAGCCAGTCTCCAAGGTAGTCAGTCAGGAATGCAGAATACATCCCTTCGAAGAGTCACACTAGGCTTCTGCATCAATCTGCCACAGGCCACCAAAAAGCAGATAACTCTTTGTGTCAGTATAAAGCCTCCTTTCTTCTGCCAGTGGCCAACACCTGGGCAAGGATATGGGCCAAAAGTCCAGAGGCTGATGGCTAGGACTCCTCCTCTATCAAAGGCATTCTCTGGGCTTTGATTTCCTTAGCAACACAGTAGGTTGTCTACCTGAACTCAGCATCCTCCCAACAGGGACCCTGGTGAACTGGGTACCCAACTCCAACTGTCAGAAACCAAAACCAAACCAAACCTATTGCTGTCAAGTCAGTCCTGACTCATGGCAATCCCGCATGTCTCAGAGTAGAACCACACTCTGTACAGTTTTCAATGGCTGTGACCTTTTGGAAGTTGACTGCCAGGCTTTTCTTCTGTGGCACCAATTGGTGGACTGGCACCACCAACCTTTTAGTTAGTGGTCAAGTTCAAACTGTTTCTGCTGGCCAGGGACCTTCGGCTGCCAGAAAGAACAATACTGTCAAGTGCTGTACCTCCTCTCTCAAGGGACAGTGCAACTTGGCAGGGCTGTGGACACACTCCTCAGGTCCCAGCAACACCTCAGCACTATCCAAGCATTCCTGCTCTTACTGGGCTGTTATAGCTCTCTGCTAGGCACTGACAGAATGACCAGACAATCAGATGTGGTGTCTTCCCTCAAGGAGCTTACTAGGAAAGTACAATGTTCTCATGTGAAAAGTAAAACCACATACCCCTTAATTCATGATGCACAATAGCAGTGAAGCAGCTTTCACAAGGCAGTATAGCCTGGGTCACCAAGTGAGGAAGCAGTGCTGGGAAGAAAAGGTGGAAACTCACTCCTGGGCCCTGCAGTTGAGCAAGATTCTTGGAAGGAGTGGACAGCAAGCGAGTCCTGAGGTGCATGCTGGGTAGTAAGGAAGACCTTCCAGGATGTTCTGGGAAAAGCAAGTGATGTCCAAAGGATAGTGAATGGACCAATTTGGCAGAAGCACATTGTGTCTGAGGGGCCCAGAGAGAGATAAGTGTTGGGGTTAGATTCTAAAAGGCCTCAAATGCCAAGGTTAAGGAGTTTGGATTTTATCCCCTACACAATAAAGAGCCATTGAAAGTTTCTGAGCAAAAGAGTGATAGGACCAGAACTATGTTTCAAGGATATTGATGTGACCATGATGTGCCAAATGGACTAGAGAGAAAAGAAGCTGGTTAATGAGCACTTAGCCATGAGTGAAGTGAATGGGAACTTGCAGAAGCAGACTCTGTAGGAACTGACCTGACGCTGCCTGAACATGAGAGAACCGTGATGTATGTCCCAAATTGGAGAAGAAAGTTTCTAACAGCCAAGAGTTGGGCAGGGGTGGATACTCTGTGATTTCCCAAGGAATGTAGAGCTCTAGGCCACTTCAGAGCTAACTTCAGTAGGGCACTGGAGGATCAAGGCACAGTCAGCTTGGATCATCAGACCAGCCCATAACACTTGGGCTCTAATGGAAGTGACTACAGATTTGGAGTTTGAAGGTCTGTGCTCAAACCTGGCTCTCCCCTGTGTCCTCTCTGTGACTATGATCAGATCCTAAAATCTCTCTGAGCCTTAGTTTCCCATAAAATGCAAGACATGCTGCCTGCTCCTTCTATGACACAAAGATCAAATGGGGATTTATGCATGAAAAGCATTTATATAAAGAAATTTAATAACACGCAAAAAAACTGTATGGAAGGTTTTTTCCAAACCAGATCTCTGTGGGTGGTTAGCTCTTAGCACTTCTCCACCAACCCCACTTTCAACATTTCTTTCCCTGTCCTGTGTTCTAGAATATATGTCTGACTCCCCATCTCTAAGATTTATTGAATGGATGAATGATTTATCTTCGCTTTCTATGAAACACCAAGTACAATGTTTTCCATCTAATTGGAGCTCAATAAATGTATGCTGGATTAATTAATAAAAGTGAACCTATAGAGGATGTTTTAATCCTATTCATCTTCCCCCTCCTCAGTGACTCATTTTAATATCATTGTTAGCAAAAAAAAAAAAAGAGAGAGAGAGAGAGAAATAGGAGGGCAATTTTGAGATATGCCCCCCACACACATACCTCCATTCACAAATCCTCACATGATTCATCTCAAAGGCAGGCAGTACAAGGTAGTGATTTTCAGCATTAGGTTTGCACCTGCTTCAGACAGAGCTCCCCAATCTGGGCTCTGATAAACCACAAGTGCCATGGAGTGACTCCAACTCATGGCAATCCCATGTGTGTCAGAGCAGAACTGTGCTCCACAGGGTTTTCAATGGCTGATTTTTTGGAGTGGGTTGCCAGGCTTTTCTTCCAAGGTGCCTCTGGGTGGACTCAAACCTCCAACCTTTCAGTTAGCAGCCGAGCTAACTGTTAACTGTTGCACCATTCAAGGCCTCCCTATTACTAGCTATGTGACCGTAGACAAGTGAGTAATCCCACCAAAGCTCAGTTTCTTCCATCCATAAAATGGACAAAATGTATGATTTCCTAAGATTGCCTTCAAAGATCAGCTGCATTCATAACAGTGTGGCTGTGAATAGCAAGTGCTCAATGCTTGACAGCTATTATTGTTATTGTTGCTATTATTGTCCAGAGGCATATCATCATGATTTGGGGGTACTGGTATTTGGGTACAGATTTTCCATTAGTGCAGATGATTGTGCCTGCTCTGTGACTGCCAATGGATTAAGTCCACCAGTGCTTTATACTGGAGAATCCAGATCTGGATAAGCTTTGAGATGCCTGGTTCCCCAAAGCCAACTTACATCCTGCTATGGAATAGCATCTGGGGCTAGGGGCACTGAGTGAATCAGTCGCCCTTATGGTGATAACCCAGCGTTAATGGTGCAAGTGAATTACAAACAAGGCCCATCTGCTATGCTCAGCAACAAAACCCGGCAGGAGGGTAATTGCCTGGAACTTGAGCACAGGGAGACACAGCAGGGCATGGAACACATTAACCACAGGAAAGAGTGACTTCCCAACACGCGTTCGTTTAGTTCGTTTTCCACATCAACCCAAGGAGAAGCCACCAAGCAAGGGAACATGAGCACAGGCACCAGATGGAGAATGCTCCAGAACTGCAGAAGAAAGACTCTTTGAGACTCCCCCTGCTGGCCACCCAGCCCAGCACCTCCACAGATCGCGAGGAAGGGGAGAATATCTGGGTCAGCCACACACACAGCCTAAGTGAGCTTAGGTGTCAAGAATGTCTAACTCCTCTCCAGGACCCATGCAGGAGATCCACTCCACAGGAGAGCAGCCTCCTTGATGTTAACCCCTATATGCACTAAGGAATCAGAGGTAAGTGATGGCCTCACCACGGCTGGCATAAGCAGTGGCGGTATGAAGATCATTCACTTGGTCATTCATTTGATCATCCATTCACTCAACATGCATTCACAGGCATCAGTTGCATGTAGATAAAAGCTAGTATGACATAAGCCATCTGTCAAGAGGTTCATTGAGTGTAGCAGAGACAGCTGCCCAACACAGGCTAGGATGTGAGGTCACACATCTAAGGCACAAATTAGTGCTGGCTCTAGGCAGAGAGTTCCCAGCTTGCCCAGGGACCACTAGGGGAGGCTTTGGGGAGAAAGAGACCCCTACACTGATCTTGAAGGAAGTATATATGTATCCTTAAGGTGAAAACATGAAGCCCAAAGTTTTCATATCTCTACCAAGTTCTTAACATGCTAAGACAAAAGGAAAAGGACAGACTTAGGTATATGGCAGAAAGTAATCACTGTCTTTGACAATTTCTTTTCCAAGCAAGAAAATAGAATCTCTTCTCCTCTTCCACTTCCATGGAAGGGCTGTCAGTGATCTGAGAAGTGACTTTACAGCTGTGGACTCTCCTCCTAGTTTGGTGGCAAGAGTAGCCTTCCTTCTCCTCATAAGAGAATGATGTGCAACGACATTCAGGAAGGCATCCAGGGTAGTGAGTAAGTGTGTTAGTTCTGGAAGGCTGGGTTCTAATCCCAGGTCCCTCATTTACTAGCTGTGACCAACACATGAACCCTTCTAAGCCTCAGTTGCCTCACCTATAAAATAGGGATAATAAAAGCACCTACTTCATAGAACTGTTCACAGTTTCAAATGAGAAATGCATGTGAAGCACTTAGCTGAGTGGATGGCAGATAATTAACTCCTCAATAAATGTATTTCACGATGGCACCACATGCCTGCAAACAATTCCACCAATTCTGATGTACATGCTTAATCTAGCAAAAAGCATTTTCATCACCACCATTTCATTCATTGTTCAACAGGAATAGACTGAGAACCTATAAAGTACTATACTGTATCAATAAGGTCTTATTCAAAAGTACAGTGTTCTTAAATGCATTGACTCACATCACTTTAGTTTTGTGTATTTCACTGTAAATAAATTATATTTCAATAAAACACATTTAAAAAAAAAAGTACAGTGTTCTTGTACTTGAAGCATTGATGAAATAGTAAAAACACCCATTTACTTGTTTCCTGAAGAACTGTACACACACATACATACTTGTATACCATGTACACACAAACCTGCACACACACATGTACACAGAGCTCCTGTCCTGGCTTCATGCCATCTATATGTAAAGTGCTCTTATCTACAGTGTATGACATGATAAATCTTAATGTCTAGGCAGTAAACAGAGCAGGGGTTATTATCCTCTGCTTTCTGGAAGAGAGAAATGTGGCTCAGAGAAAACCATGTCTCACCCAAAGACCAGGGGAAGGGATATATTGAGGAATGAACATTATGAGGCTTTATACAAAGCATTGTGCTGGGCAGTTAGGTGCACCCATATAATTATTTCATCAAATTCCACAGCTGCCCTATAAGGCCCACATTGGAGCCCTCCTTTAAAGATGAAGAAATGGAAACTCAGAGAGGTTAAGCAATTTGCCAAGGATCACAAAGCTAATAAGTGATAAGCCAGGATGCAAACAGCTTTGTGTGACTCAGACCCACCAGTTTCTCCCATAGGACGAGACTAAATTTAATAAGTGGCCCCATTGAAACAAATTGCAGGCCATTTGGCCACAAGCCCAGCATCCATCTTCTGTCTTCCAGCAAACGCTGGTGGTAGGCCTACTCTGGCTGGGCACTGTGCTCTGACAGAATACTCTGATGTGCAGAATCTATATGCAACCCTGGTATTCTCAGTTCCTTGAGCACCCCTTGCATGTCTCCACCTAGGGTCCTTGTATTAGCTTTTCTTTTTGCTTCAAACACTCTTCCCCCAAAAGGGATCGTCATGCTCCCTTATGTTCTTCCACGCATTGACCCAAATTTCTAAGTCTCAGGAGGCCTTTACCCTCCTTATCCTGCTCTACTTTTTTTTTTTTTTCTTCCATAGCACTTATAACCTCCTAGCTTATTGTTGTAAGTTGCTTTAGAGTGGGCTCCAAGTCGTGGTGACCTTAAGTATAACAGAATGAAAGGGTGCCCAGCCCTGTCCCATCTCCATGATTTGCTGGCATGTTTCAGGCCACTGTTGTGGCTATTGTGTCAATCCATCTCACTGAGGGTCTCCCTTATTTTTGCAGACCCTCTACTTTACCAAACATGATGTCTTTTTCGAAAGACTAGTCTCTCCTGATGATATATCCAAACTAAACAAGCCAAAGTCTCACCATCCTTGCTTCTAATGAGCATTCTGATTGTATTTCTTCACAGATTGAATTATCATCTGGTAGTCTGCAGTATATTCAATACTTGTTCATCAAGACCATAATTCAAATGCATCAATTATATAATTTACTGATTTCTCATTTATATGGGTTTTCTCCTATACATTTGATGGAATATAAGTTTCCTAAAAGCAAGGATTTAGTCTACTTTGTTCTTTATATATCTCAGGCACCTAGAACAATGCCTGCCATATAGTAGGTGCTCAGTAAATATGTGTGGAATGAATGAGTATGAGAAACATTTGGACAGTAAATGTGCTCAAAGATTAAATACAGTGCTGACTAAAGGCTTCCTGCATTCTGGGGAGAGGTTGTGGCCACCAGGAATTTCCTATTTCTCTGGTAAAGGGCAACCTTAAGAGCATGAAGATTTTAACACCCTCCTGTTGATTAGGGTGACAATTCAGGGACAAAAGCAGCATTAGAAGCTTCTAGTTTGCAATGTGCTAAGAGCAAAGGAGATAAAGAGAGCAGAAGGACACCAGAGAATTTCTAACAGTTCTTGTCATAAATAAAAGGAGAGCCCACAGCCCAGCCTACCCCCCACCCCCCCAGCTGTGTCTGAGCACAGCTGAAGGCAGAAAGCCAGGCTCTACTTCCAGAACATCCCTCAAAGTTCAGGACTGCCAAGAAGGAATGAGGAGAAGGTGAGCTTCCCATAGCCTGGAGAGCCAAAGGAGATGAGGAGAGAGAACCCTCAGATAAGAATATGGATCCTAGAACCTTAGAGCTAGAAGGGGTCTTGGCGATCAACTAACACCAGCTCCTCACTTTATAGAAATGAAAATGAAGATAAGAGAGATAAAGTGACTTAAAAAAGGCTACAGAGTTTGGGCCAGAGCAGGTTCTAAAACCTAAGTTCCCTGACTGCTTGGATAACACCCTTTTCATGATAGTACTCACTCACCAAAATAATTTTTTAAAAAATTATATTCCACAAAACAGTTCTTCTGTATTAGAACTGTGTACAAAACAGATAGTGTGTATTGGCAAAAAACATACAAGTAGCCATCAAATGTAAATACAAAATATACAGTGTCACCCAGAGGAAGTACCAGGGAACACAGGAAAGGGGCACCTAAGCCAGACTTAGGAGACCAGGGGAGACTCCTCAGAAGAAAGAACATTTAAATTGGGACCTGAATAATGAGTTGGAAATCAGCCAAAAGGAAGGAGCAGAGTGAGAGGAGAAAATAGCACATACAGCAGCCTGCAGAGGGGAGAAACTGGAGATCTTGAGTGAACTGAACACAGTGAAAAGATGGTGTCCATGGGAGGCAGTATGCACTAAGAAATCTGATTCTAACAGGGATATAGAGCCACTGAAGAGTTTCAAGCAAAGGGTTGACATCATCAGAGTTACTTATAGAAGGATCACTCTGACTGCAACAGTTTTAGAGAAGGGTCAAGTCTGGAGTCTGGGAACTGCATTGGGTGAGTGTAGAAGAAGTCCTGTTAGAGATCAGAGAGATGTGATGGCATCTAGGACTTCCATGGAGGTAGAGTTAACTGCCTGGTGATGAGATGTGGGCCATGAAGATAAAGGAAACAAGGATGACTGTCAGGCTTGAGCATTTAGGTAAGCAGTGGTGCCATTCACTGAGACAGAGACCATCAGAAGATAGCTTGGAGGCAAAAGCAGGGTGACTTGCCCAGGAGAGCAGAGAAAGGAAAGGGATAATCAGCCCAGAGATGCTTTTTTTTTTAAATTTGGTGATTTGGGTGAAAATTTACAGGGCAAATTCACTTTCCATATGGCAGTTCACATACACTTTGTCTCATGACATTGACCACAATTTACCACAATGTAACAGCTCCCCTCCCACTTCCTCCCAATAGTTACCTCTTCCCAGTGTCTATCCCTCCATGCACTCCTGCACCCTGAGCTGTCTCCCTGTGCATAAGCAGCCCTTCTTTCTCCTATGATTGTTCTCTCCAAGGAGTGTATCTACCTCAGGTAAATGTTCAACTCATATGCCTGTCTTTTGTTTGGCTGGAAGTCACAGGTATGGGTTCAATTCCAAGACCTGAAGGGCAGCTAGGGGCCATAGTCTCAGTGGTTCCACCAGACTCCATTGGACCAGCAAACCTGGTCCCCCCTTTTTTTTTCTCCAAATGATTTTGAGTTTTATTCCACATTGTTCTCCCTCTTTATCCAGGATCTCCTAAATAGATCCCCTTCCAAGTGGTTGACAGTGGTAGCCGGGCACCATCTAGTTCTTCTGGTCTCATAGTCATATAGGCTGCAGATTGGAAGGTGTACCAGTCACTAGGACTAATTGTTTCCATGAATTTTGGTTTTCTTCATTCTTCTTTGCTCTGGATGATGAGACACCCATCGCTGCATCTAGATGGCAGCTTGCTAGCTTTTAAGATCCCAGTCGCTACTTACCAAAGTAGGAGGTAGAACAATGTTTTGTGTAGTATGTTATGCCAATTGAGTTTGATGTCCTCTGCGACTATGGTCCCGAGCCCACAGGTTCAACTACTTGGTCCCTTTGGGTAGCTGGCTGTGACCAAGCAGTAACTATAACCTTGTCCTTTGTCAGCTCTACTCCAGAGATTATTTTTAATACAAAAACAAAAAGGAATGGTGTCATATCCATCAACAAAAAGAACATTTTAAAATCTTTACTTAAATGTAAATAATCCGAGAAGCTGGACTATATGAAGAAAAACGTGGCATCAGGAATGGAGGAAGAATCATTAACAACCTGAGATACACAGATGATACAACTTTGCTTGCTGA
>NW_006922132.1:1227642-1264379 GCF_000298275.1 Orycteropus afer afer
TTGAGGTTGTCAAAGAATTCACGTTGCTTGGTTCTACAACCGATGTCAATGGAAGCAGCAGTCAAGACATTAGACTATGTGTAGCATTGGGAAAGTCAACCACAAAGGGACTGTTTCAAGTGCTGAAGAGCAAGGATGTCTCCTTGGGGACTAAGGTGTGCCTGACACAAGCCATGATATTTCCAATATCCTCATTATGCATGTGAGAGCTGGACAATGAATAAGGAAGACCGAAGAAGAGTTGGTGCCTTTGAGTTGTGGTGCTGGGGAGGAATGCTGAAAGTACCGTGGACTGCTGAAAGAACTAACAGATCTGTCCTGGAGGAAGTGCACCTGAAATGCTCCTTGGAAGCAAGAATGGCCAGACTTCGTCTCCCTTATTTTGGTCATGTTGTCAGAAGGGACTATTCCCTGGAGAAGGATGTCATGCTTGGTAGGGTGCAGGGTCGATGAAAGAGGGGGAGGCCTTCAATGAGATGGATTGACCCGGTGGCTGCAATGATGGGCTCAGGTATAGCAGGGATCATGGAGCTGGCGCGGGATCGGGCAGTGCTTTGTTCTGCTGTGAATGGGGTCACTATGAGTTGGAAATGACTCAACAGCACCTAACAACAACAACTTAAATGCAATGCCATCAGAGGTAGGATAATATCCATACCCTATAGGATGACCAGTTAATACTACTACTATTAAAATTTATGCACCAATCATTAAAGGCAAGGATGAAGAAATTAATGATTTTTACCAACTTCTGCAGTCTGACATTGACTAAACATGCAGTCAAGGTGTAGTGATAATTGCTGGTGATTGGAATGCAAAAGTTGGACACCAAGAAGAAGCATCAGTTGTTGGAAAACTATACACATGAACCTTACCAAGTAGAATACACAGAAATCATATTGATTATATTTGTGGAAAGAGATGCTAGAGAAGCTTAACATCATTACTCAATATCGGTGAACAAGGCCAGGAGCCAACTGTGCAACAGATCATCAATTGCTCATATGTAAGTTTAAGTTGAAGCTAAAGAAAATTGAAGTAAGTCCCTAAGAACCAAAATATGACCTTGAGTATATCCCACCTCAATTCAGAAGAATAGATCTGATGCATTGAACACCAGTGACCGAAGACCAGATGAGTTGTGGGATGACATCAAAGACATCATACGTTAAGAAACAAAAGGTCATTAAAAAAACAAGAAAGGAAAAGAAGACCAAAATGGATGTCAGAAGAGACTCAAAAATGTGCTCTTGAATGGAGAGTTGCTAACGAGAAGAAATGATGAAGTAAAACAGCTGAACAGAAGATATCAAAGGGCAACTCAACAGGAAAAAGTAAAGTATTATATAAAGACATATGCAAAAACCTGGAGTTAGAAAGTCAAAGAGAAAGAATACACTCAGTATTTTCTCAAGCTGAAAGAACTGAAGAAAAAGTTAAAGCCTCGAGTGGCAATACTAAAGGATTCTGTGGGCAGAATGTTGAACAGAGTAAAATGCATCAAAAGAAGATGGAAGGAATACACAGTCATTATACCAAAAAGAAATGGTCAACATTTAACCATTTTAGGAGACAGCATATGGTCAAAAACCAACTGCATTGAAGAAAGAAATCCAAGCTTCACTAAAGGAACTGGTAAAAAACAGTTCCAGTCATTGATGGAATACCAATGACATGTTTCAACAAATGGACAAATGGATGCAACTCATCCATTTATGCAAAGAAATTTGAAAGACAGCTCACTGGCCAACCAACTGGAAGAGATTCATATTTGTGCCCATTCCAAAGAAAGGAATACAACAGAATGTGGAAATTATCAAACAATAATATTAATATTACATGAAAGTAAAATTTTGCTGAAGATAATTCAAAAATGGTTGCAGCAGTACATTACCAGGGAACTGCCAGAAATTCAAGCCAGATTCTGAAGAGGACATGGAATGAGGGATGTCATTGCTGATGTCAGATGGATCTTGGCTGAAAGCAGAGAATATTAGAAAGATGTTTACCTGTATTGTGTTGACTATCCAAAGGCATTTCACTTTGCATATCCAAATTATGGATAACATTGCAAAGAACAGGAATTCAAAACACTTCATCATGCTAATGAGGAACCTGTACATAAACCAAAAGACTATCATTTGAACAAAACAAGGAGATATTGCATGGAAAGTTGTGCACCATGGTTGTATCCTTTCACCATACTTATTCAACCTGCATGCTGAGAAAATACCCCAAGAAGCTGGACTATATGAAGAAGAACATGGCATCAGGATTTGAGGAAGATTCATTAACAACCTGTGATATGCAGAGGACACAACCTTGCTTGCTAAAAGTGAAGACATGAAGCACTTACTGATGAAGGTCAAATACTGCAGCCTTCAGTATAGATTATACCTCAACATAAAGAAAACAAAAGTCCTCACAACTGGACCAATAAGCAACATCATGATAAATAGGGAAAAGACTGAACTTGCCAGGGATTTCATTTTACTTGGATCCACAATCAACAACCATGGAAGCAGCAGTCAAGAACTTAAATGATGTATTACATTGGGCAAATCTGCTGCAAAAGACCTTGTTAAAGTATTAAAGAGCAAAGATGTCACTTTGAAAACTAAGGTGGACCTGACCCAATCTGTGGTATTTTCAATAGCTTTACATGCATGTGAAAACCAGACAATGAATAAGGAAGACCACAGAAGAAGCGATGCATTTGAACTGTGGAGCTGACAAAGAATACTGACTATACTGCTGGAGGAACAAACAAATCTGCCTTGGAGAAAGTATAGCCAGAATGCTCCTTAGAAGTGAGAATGGTGAGACTTCGTCTCTCATACTTTGGTCATGTTTTCAGAAGGGACCAAACCCTGCAGAAGGATATTATGCCTGGTAAAGTAGAAGGTCAATGAAGAAGGGGAATACCCTCAACAAAACAGGTCAGCACAGTGGCTGCAACAATGGGCTCAAGCATAGCAAGTATTGTGAGGATGGTGCAGGAGCGGGCAGTGTTTCATTCTGTTGTGCATGGGGTCACTATGAGTTGAGACTAACTCGACATCACCTAACAACAACATATATAAGATGGGGATTTGGATACCATTGCTAGGAACAAGAAAACTGGTGTGTGTGTGGTGAGGTGTGGGTCTGTAAGGAGAGGAAGAAACATTCAGCAGTGTGGGCTTTAAGTACTCTGAGACACTTCACTAGGGGGGAAAGAAAATACAGATTGAGCCCAATGATTTCATTAAATCAGCTTTAGCCTCAGATCACCCCCAAGAAATAATTAGTCTGGGTGTGGGTATTCTTTAGAAAGTAACATTTATACTTCTGAAACAGCAACTGTACCCCAAATGACTTTGATGCTTGTGTTGTGGAATTTGACTAGACTCAGTGATATTAGGGAAAGTAGTCCTGTTTTATATGTCAGGCTCTCTCTAAAGCACTGAAATTCATAGCACATTTGTTATGCATCTCAGTAAAAGGTATATGAATAAAGAATAACTTGCTCAATCAACACGGCTCAGCTGGAGAGCCTGGGAAGCCATTCACTCTGCCTGTGAAAGGGATTTGCCAAGAGCCAGGGGGGTAAAAAGCTTTTCCCATCAGGGCACCCTGACATTGCATTTTGACAGGCTCATGTTCCTCCTTCCACTTCGTCACTTGCTAGTGAAAACAATACAGCCCAAACACGAGGACACTCACTTCCCCCAAGAGCACCGGCTGGTCTGGCTCTCCTCCTTGCTCAGCTTCAGGAAAGGAGAAGAAAAAGATTTGTTCATGTGTTTACTCTCCCTCTTGCCTCTTCTATTTCTCTTCCCTTCCTTCCTGCATCTTTCCCCCTTTTCTCTTCTAATTTTCATGCCTCCTGGCTGTCTACCAAATGCCTATGTCCACAGAGGCCCATGACATCAGAGTCCTCAGAGAACCAAGGGTACAGAAGCTGGTTTTACATCAGTTTGACTTCTAGGGGCAGGGAGCACTGTGGAAGGGGGCCGTCTGAGCACATCCTGCCACATTTCTCTGTAACCTATGAATGAACCTTGTGTTTAGGACCAGATGTGGCAGACTGGCTTCTTGGACAGGATGAAAGTGTGGGCTGATTCCCTTTTACTGGGGTATCTTGACCCAAAACACATTCCACAGCAGCTGGAATCTTATCAGCACATCCCTCTTTTTTTTCCCAGAGAACATGCTAATATTCCCAGGAATTGCTTAGCTAATTACCTGCATCTTACAGTACCAGTCAACCCCACTTCTGTATCTGTTCTGCTGCTGCACCAAAGGGGTACATGCAGACTGCCTCCTTGTATCAGCTGCTGCAGGGAATGATCCATTGGTGATGAGGATCCAACGCCCACTATTGAAGCTGATCTTGCTCTGACTCTTCTCTATGTGAGTAAACTGTTGTGCTATCCAACACCTGTGTTTGAGTTGTGTCTTTCTCACTGACCATGATACCTGCAAACTATGGAGTGGGTTATTATCCTCCACATAATGGGACTTTTCCCCTGGAGGTACTAAGAAGTGTCACTTGCTCGATGAAGGACACCCTGAACTTTCCCTGAAAAGGTTGCTCCTGCTAACCAGATGCCTCTGTCCATGGTTCTGAACTCCAGCCCCATTCTCAAGGGCACCTAGGACCCAAGTGGAGCCCCAGAACCTAGCAAGTAACATTCTCTCTAGGGAAGAATACCAGTAGATCCCAAAACCTCCCTAAGCCGCTTTTTTAGGTATCAAGACATATTCTTGGCAAAACTGTGACATAGGTAAGACTTGTTCATCCAGTCAGTCAACCAACACTTTTGAGCATATACTCAACGCCAGATACTGGACTAGGAACTGAATATACTACTGTTTACCATTCCTGCCCTCACGGAGCACTACATAGGGCCATCAGGATCAAAGCGGGAGGGAAACAAGTTCCCCTGCTGTGGGGTGGTCAAAGGAGGATTCCCAAGAGAATGGCTAACCTGAGATATAAAAGATGAATAGGTAAGCCAAGTAAAAACTATCCAAGGTATCACTATTCATAAGAGCCAAAAACTAGACACTCAAATGTCCATCAACTACAGAAAAATAAATGATGGTATAGTCAAACAATGGAACACTACACAGCAATGAAAATGAACAAACTATAACATGGATGAATCCCACAAACAGAATGTTCAACAAAAGAAAGCCAGACACAAAAGAAAACATATTATAAAATTCTATGTTCATGGAATTCAACACAAGACAAACTTATCTATAGTATCACAGGTCATAGGAGCTCTGGTACATAGTGCCTAAGGCACTTGACTGCTAACCAGAAGAGAAGACTGGCAGCTTAAATCCACCAGCCATTCCTCAGAAAGAAGGTTGGGCAATCTACCTCCATAGAGATACCACCTCAGAAACCCAAGTAGGGGTTGCTATGAGTCGGGGCTGACTCTATGGCACATAACAACAACATCACAAGTCAGGATGGTGGATACTCTGGAGGGCACAGTGAGTTGTTGGGGGCCTGAAAAGGCCAAGTGGGGTGCTTGTTTATCAGGTACTGGATAAAAGGTGCCTTCCTTTGTGAAAATTCACAGCTGTATACTTACAACTTGTGAATTTTTGGTACATTTGATATACTTCCATGAAAAGTTTACACTGAAAAATTTTTTTTTAAGATAAGAGATAACTTGGCAAAGCAGAGGTCATACTTATCTTCAATGTCCTTGACTCCCCTACTTTGCCCTCTCTCCATACTCATCTAGTGACCTTCCCAATCCCTCATCATACTCCTCTCATTCTGTAGTCATACAAGAAAGCAACAGATTAATTAATTCACAATAAATTGTCCATGCTGATAGCAGCTCAACAGTATTACCTCTCCTTTTTAATAAAGTAGAATGGCTTTAATTCAAAATAGTGATTTATACCAGGCATGAGGAGCAGGGACAAGGAGAGAAATGTAGTAGTGGTGGGTACTTTCCTAACACCCTTCAACCCACTCCATGCTACTGCTTAGCTAAAGGCCCTGTGGGATACCGTAGAGCTGCATCCTTCTTCCAGGAGCATGACCAATGGTGACAACACAGTTGGACTCCTGGGCACAGCAGGAGAAGGAAAGTTTGGGCTTCTAAATTGTAAACTACAATTCACTGGGTAGGTCTGCCTCCGAGAATACAGTGGCCAGGCTTTTGGGTCAGCCCCCAGGTAAGCACAGTGTGTGAGTGACAGAAATGTAAAAAATGCTCAGGGCAGGAGGGGAGCCACACCAATCACTTGAATGTGCTAGTGCAAGCCTTGCCAGGGAATTTGCAATTGTACACTGCCAAAGAACAAATGGAACTTTGACCTACGTCTCACAATTTACATAGCTGATCTAAATCAGCTTGGATACAACTTGGATAGTTCTACCATGTTTCTAAGAATTATCCAAATATTTTCCCCCTTCTGAGCAGGTGAGGGAATTACTAGGTTTGTAACTCCATAGCCTGATTATCTCTGGGAAAAAAAATCACACAGGTAGAGGAGGATCCAGACACACCGCAGGGACCATAACTTGAGGGTTCCACATACTCTTTCCAATCATCTCTGTCTGAAAGCAGCTATCACAAATGAAACCCACAGCCATTGAGTCAATTATGACTCACATCAGCCCTACTGGACTGTGTAGAACTGTCTCATAGGATTTTCAAGTCTGTAAATCTTTACTGAAATGGACTGCCACATCTTTATCTCACAGACTGACTGGTGGGTTTGAACCGCCAAACTTTTGGCTAGCAACCAAGTGCTTAACCACTATGCCACCAGGGCTCCTTTCTGGCCTGAAAGAGGCTATCAAAAGCCAAACCCATTGCCATCGAACTGATTCTGACTCATAGCAACCCTGTAGGACAGAGTAGATCTGCCCCATAGGGTTTCCAAGGCTATAAATCTTTATGGAATCAGACTGTCACATCTTTCTCCTATGGAGTGGCTGGTGGGTTGCAACTGCTGACTTTTCAGTTAGCAGCCAAGTGTTTAACCAGTGCACCACCAGGGCTCCACCTGAAAGGGGATAAAAGAGCAGAAAACAAACCCTATGGCTGCTTGAGGTCCCTGGCCTCCCTAGTCCATTTCCCCAGATGCTTTGTTTCCGGACTTGTTCCTGTACTGTCAGGCTTGAGCTCAACTGAAGTGCAAGGGTGTGGTTTGCATATTGCATCCCTAGGCAGGATGATATGAAAGACCACTCAGTCTGGCCACGTGCTGCAGCAGGCAGGCAGTCATGCACTTGGTGGCTCTGTGGGATGAGCAGGGAGACTAGCAGTAAGGAGGGAGGGATAAGCACCTGGCAGGGAGGCTCCTGGGAGGGTCTCACGAGAGCTCCAGGGATGAACCTCTCACTCACTGTCTCACTGCTCTGCTTCTGGTCTCTTTTCAGTTCCCAATCCTCCTGTTTCCAGATCACGGGATTTTCCAGACAGAGCAACAGGTCTCCTGTCTGACAGACTCAACTTGGAACGGTCCCTAGAGGAAAGACTCTCTCTGAAGTCTCTCTGGGGAAAGCCAGCTAGTAGGCTGCAGAGAGTCTTTGGAGTCTGAGAGGCTCTTTCTAGAAGGACCAGGGCAAAACTGGTAAGACAGACCCTGCAGGGTGCTAACCAGCAGGACCCTTGGGGAGCAAAGGGCTTGGTGCTGCAGGTGCAGCCCTTCCTGGGCTTCTTTTCTGCAGCCTGAGAAGCAGCCCCAATGGCTGAAAAGAAAAGCAGTTTTGGATTCAGGAGACGTGGGTTTGAATCCCAGCTCCATCTCCTATTAGCTATGGGAACTCACATAACTTTGCACATAGTAGGATCTCTGTAAGTGTTAGCTGTCATGTTATAAAACAAATACTCAACAATGCTAGAGTGACAAAGAGATAGTGCCATCAAGCACAGGGCACCAGAGTCCATTTATTATTCTTGCCATTTATTAGGTGGTTTACAACATTTCTGGCATTTCACCAAGCACTTTACATGTATTATCATTCTTAATCAACACATAAACTGAAAAGCAGGTCTAATCAGCCCCATTGTAGAGATGAGGTTCAGAAAGGTGCAGCTGCTGTTCTAAAGTTACATAGTACTTTTATAAGTGGAAGCACTAGAATTCGAACCTGCCTACAAGGTCTGCACTGTTAACCACTATGTGATCCCTTCCAGTTCCCTACCCCCTTGCTCAATGATATTCTGTTTGTGCAAGCAAAGAGGCACAAGGTCTTTTTGTGCATCTCATATAGGTAGATGTTCTGCAAGTGGGGCAAGGGCCCCCCATTTTCAAGCACTCTATGCCCAGCTATTCTTTCTTTTGGCCTATAGTTCGTTCTCCCCAGCAAATCACCACAATGTCACCATTTCCTTTCCCAGACCTTCCCTGCTAAAAAAACAAAACAAAACAAAAACACAAAACTCACTGCCATCAAGTTAACTGCAGTATAACTGTGCTCCATTGAGTTTTCATGGCTGTAACTTTTTAGAAGAAGATCACCAGGCCTTTCTTCTGAGGTGCCTCTAAATGTGTTCAAACTGCTGACCTTTTGGTTAGTAGTCAAGTTCTTAATTGTTCAAGCCATCCAGGATTCCTCCTCCCTGCTCCCATAAAAACCCATTGCTGTCTAGTCCATTCCAACTTTTAACAACACTGTAAGTAAGACACAATAGAACTGCCTCATAGGGTTTCCAAGGCTGTCATCTTTACAGAAGCATAATGCCTCATCTTTCTCCCATGGATAAGCTGGTAGATTTGAACTGCCAACCTTTTGGTTAGCAGCTGAGCACATAACCACCGCACCACTAGGACTCCTTATTCTTCCTGCTGAGGGGCTTTCAAATGCTAACACATTCCATCTCCCTCCATCTGGAGAATGTATCACTTTCAATTCCCTCTGTATGTAAAAAAGCTAAGTTGGTACAGTTTTAATGCCTAGAATTTATCTTTATTAATAAACATTAAAAATTAAAAGATTATCTCAGGCCCCTAATTGAGCACCATCCATGGCAGATGCAACAGCCTAATGTCAGACATAGGTAATAAACTGACAACTACCAAATCAAAGGGTTCTAAGAGAGCTGCATATGCTCAGGGCTGGACAATTCTAAAAGAGCCAGTGGGTACAGAGAGCTCTCTTTATCCCAGGAAATACTTCTCCACTAACCATTGAGGGCTGCAATTCCTATGAGGCCTGGCCTGGGAGTAACTGCCTCTCTGATTTAGGGAGTTGTAAAAGCTTGACTTGGCTTCAAATATTTAAGCAGTTTAAATGTGCTGATAATGATAATTACCTTACAGGCAGCACTTCATCTTAAATGAAGATCCAGGCCAAACAAGAGTATAAAAATCATTGTCATTTAACATACAATGCACTTGGTTGACTTATACTAACCCTTCCCATCATGCTGGTGGCCCTGTGGGCAGCTGTTACCTATGGCAAAAAGCATGAAACTACTGACTCAGATGACCAAAGTACCACCACCTGATTGTGTCCCTCGGTGAACCTCCTGGTCTACGAAGTGAGGACAATGATATAACCAGCCCACTTCACAGGTTATTTGTGAGGACCAAAGGAAACAATTGATGTACATACTCCCAAGTGGGCAGAGAGACCTGGTGGAGCAGTGGTTAAGAGCTCGGCTTTTAAATAAAAGGTCGGCAGTTCTAACCCACTAGCTGCTCCATGGGAGAAGGATGTGGCAGTCTGCTTCCATAAAGATTATAGCAAAGAAAACCTTTTGGGCCAGTTCTACTCTCTCCTAAAGGGGCACTATGAGTTGGAATTGACTCTACAGCAATGTGTTTGGTTTCGGTTTTTATCTTCAGCTCCCCCAATTCATGTGGCCCTCTGCAGCAACACTCAGGTACAGAAGCACCCTCTGACTTGCCCACTTCTCAGAACACAGAATGAATGTACCCCCTTCCTTGGAGAAAGACTTATTCTCTGTGAGCACCCCAGGGTTGGTTGTAAGTAATGAAGGGGTTGTAGGGGGATCTCAGTACCATGAACCATCAGTTCAGTGGTGTTCCTCCAGCCCAGCCCCAGGGCACACTAGGCAGTGGTACTTGAGTGCCATCCCTGAAGGAGCAAAGTTTTCAGCAACACAGTGAGCAGGCAGAGGGAGGAGCAGGACACTGGGGCCAAGAGGAGCAGGTTTTAAACCTCTAGTTTTCACAGCATGGAGATAACCAGGAGGTAGGACTAGCCAGCATGGTAACTGGGCATGAAATTCTATGTGGTTCCAGAATTCCAACATAGCCTGAGAATATGAGAGAAGAAAGGAGATGAGGAGAAGAAGAAAGGGAGTAATTAGGTAATGAACCCCACACTATGAGCTAGGTCTTTACATCCTCTCAATTAATCCTCACAAATCCATTGCCACTCTTATTTTTCCAGATGAAGAAACTCAGAGAGGACAAGGAGCTTGCACAAGACTGCTACAGTACATGACTGTGTTGGAATTAAACCTGGGCCACCTGATTCTAAATGCACACCTTACCAAGCTCCAAGGGTGGGGATCTTGGGCAAATGTGAAGAAATATTCCTGAGTTACAGGTATCCATCCCACAGGCTTCCTATGAGGACAGCACTGTGCTAGAGCTCTGAGGGAAAAGGATATGAGGCAAGGCTCTTGTCCTCAAACACCTTTCAGCATAATCAAAGTGCCTTGGCTGGGAATTAAACCCAGATTTCCAGCATGGAAGGCGACTCTACCACAGAACAACCAAAGTCCCCTGAGACAGGTAACCCAGCTTGTAAATGACAGAGCCAGGACTCAGACCCAGACCATCCAACACTATAGTTCACACCCATTCTTATCCACTTACCTAGAGTGCTTCTCCACTACCCCAGAGATGACACGGGCACATTTTCTCATTCTACAGATGAAGAAACAAGTCCAGCCAGAGAAGGGGTCTTGCCCAAGATCCCACAGAAAGGACTGTAGAACCTCTGGTCAGCATACTCCCCAATATATCACACTACCCTCCATCAGCATCCAACAGCAGTGCACAAAAATAGCTGGAATAGTTTCAGAGCAGGCAAAGCTAATTTTATATCATTTGCTCATTTTTGCTCAAAGCAATATGAACTCATGGACTGTATGAGAACCTCTCTCCCAAGAGCAATTTTCCCTTACCTGATAACTCCTGAACAGTGTCCCATTCACCCAGAACCCAGGCAAGGCTCGTGGAAGAAGAATCAGGAATCTGTCTCCTTTTGGATTTTACTTGTTTCTGGCAGCCAAAGAAAGCTGAAGATGGCTGCTAGCTCAGAACCATCAGCAGAAGTGTTGATGGTTCAAACCCTGGGCTGCTTTCTCTTCCCAGTGGGTTGCCAGGAGGACAAGAAATCCAAGGACATTTGTAATCACTCTTCTTCAAAGGTACTTCGATTTATTTCAGATACACTCTCTGAATGGCACCACAAAGTGGTCAAGGAACCTTTTGTCGGAACTAAAGGGCAGGTCACTAGAGGACTGGCTTGCCACTCCCAAGGGGCTTAGCTCCCATTCCTGAGATGTGGAGCATTGGGCTCAATTCCAAGGCTGGCAGGTAGAAGCAGCTGAGGGAGAGGAAAACCACCCAGACATTTGACTTGTAGAATGAGCTCTGCTGGGCTGAGGGACCCTGGCTGGGTAGAGATGCTCCCTGCTCTGCGCCCCCAGTACCCCTACCCCCAGCACAAACAACAATCACCTTTCATCTTTGTGCTGGGCACTCTGCTTCCAAGTTTCCTCAGTCCAATCATGGTTAAAAGATATTGGATTAACACTAGGACAGCTAGGATGGGGCCAATTAGCACAGAGGCCTCTGCCCTGATGCAGACAAAATGTCAAGCTTCTGAGGGGATGGTTAGATGCTGCCTCTGAGGGCACCGCATTCCCCATATCCTAGCAAAAGGCCAGCTCCCCAGCCAACCAGCATGGGGGGAACACCAGGAGGAAAAAGTGTCTGGAGCTGTCAATACAAACATCAGAAGCCTGGCAGGGAAACTTTCTGAGGCAAGGAGAGCAGGAGGGAGCTAGGCTTAATTCACACCTGCTTGAGGGGCTCTTGCCTCCTCTGCTGGTCTGTCTGCTTGGGGAGAGAGGATTAGCCAGAGGCCTCAGTACATAATCAGGTACACACATGGTCCCAGGGGAGATTCGGTGCCTTCCTATCTTAGAAGGGCCTCCGGAGAGTTGAGGAGAAGCAGGAAGGGCTTGGAGGAAGAGAAAAATGGAAGGAAACACACTGCAGTTGAGTCGTACTCAACTTACAGCGACCCCTCCTTGGGTTTCCGAGGTGGTATCACTACAGATGTAGATCGGAGCAATGGAAGGCAGGGGAAGCCAGTAGCACCAGCTATTGAATGACAACAGCCACCATTTTTTAAAAAAAATATGTACTCTGGAACAAGCCTGGCCTTAGGTAAACGCAAGAATGCAATACACTGCCATGGACTCGGATCCGACTCATAGCGACTGCTCCTTGGGTTTCCGAGGCAGTATCACTACGGAAGTAGATTGCCCAACCTTCCTTCCAAGGAGTGGCTGGCAGGATTGAACTGCCAGCCTTCTGGTTAGCAGTCAAATGCCTTAGGCACTATACCAACAGAGCTCCTTTACCTCAGAGCTACTAGCTACAAATTCAGGGTTTCCTCACTACCCCCTCAGGATTACAGCTGTAAGCCCAGGGACCCCCTCCAAAAAAAAAAAAAAAAAATTCATTGCCATCCACTCAGATCCAGTGAGGGTCCCCAGCCCTCCTCACTTCTTACCTGCTGGCTCCCACTCTTGTCTCAGGTTCAATAATTTGCTAGAATGACTAACAGAACTCATGGAAAGTGCTATACTTGTGATTATAGTTTCAACATAGGAAAAAAAAAAATATATAAATGAAGAAGTGCATAGGGCGAGATCTACGAGGGAAGCTTCCATTTTCCAAAATGGGATGCACTACCCTCCCACGTGCACTGATATCTTTCAGCAACCAGAAAGCCCATGGATTGATGATTGGTGAATCATCCTCTAGCTTCTCTTCTCTGAGGTCAGCTGCTATCACACAGTTGATAACACACCTGGACAGCCCCCACCAGAGTTACCTCATTAGCATAACCTGTTAGGTAGATGTGGTCTGGAGGCCACATTAAAGACACTTTAAGCACTGGGGAAATTCCAAACATTGTAGAGGTTATTTTGAAAAATAAGGACAAAGACCAAAGTCTTTGGCGCTTTTACCCAGAAGGGAGGGTGTAGGTCAGAGAAACCCAGTGAACACCAGAAACATAAGTCAAGAGGCTGTTGTTGTTGTTAGGTGCCATTGAGTTGTCTCTGACTCATAGCAACCCTATGCACAGCAGAATGAAATACTGCCCAGTCCTGTGCCAGCTCCATGATCCCTGCTATTCTTGAGCCCATCACCACTGCCTCTGTGTTAGTCCATCTCATTGAAGGCCTTCCCCTCTGTCGTCGACCTTCCACCTTACCAAGCATGACATCCTTCTCCAGGGAATGATTCTTTCTGACAACCTGACCAAAGTATGTAAGATGAAGTCTAGCCATTCTCATTTCCAAGGAGCATTCTGGCTGCACTTCCTCCAGGACAGATTTGTTAGTTCTTTTAGCAGTCCACGGTACTTGCAGCATTCTTCGCCAACACCACAACTCAAAAGCATTGATTCTTCTTCAGTCTTCTTCATTGTCCAGCTCTCACATGCATATGATGTAATTGAAAATACCATGGCTTGTGTCAGGTGCACCTTAGTCCTCAAGGAGACATCTTTGCTCTTCAGCACCTGAAAGCTGGCCTTTGTAGCTGATTTGCCCAGTGCTATACATCATCTAGGAGCTCTGGAGGCATAGTGCTTGACTTGACTGCTAACCAGAAGGCTGGCGGTTGAAACCCACCAGCCACGCCTTGGAAGGAAGGTTGGGCTATCTACTTCCATAGTGATACCGCCTTGGAAACCCAAGGAGGGGTCGCTATGAGTTGGGTCCAAATTGACAGCACATAACAACAACAACACACATCATCTGATGTCCTGACTGCTGTTTCCATTGGCATCAATTGTAGAACCAAGCAATGTGAAGTCTTTGACAACTTTACTCTTTTCTTCATTTATTGTGATGCTGTTTATTGGTCCATTTGTGAGGATTTTTGTTTTCTTTATATTGAAATGTAATCCATACTGCAGACTGTATTCTTCAGCCTTCATCAGTAAGTGCTTCAAGTCTTCCTCGCTTTCACCAAGCAAAGTTGTGTCGTCAGCATATCACAGGTTGTAAGTCAAGAGATAGATTCCCTTATTTCAGCCAAAGGAAAAGGCAACCAAGAGGCAGTGAGTGGTGTAGGGATGACTGGAGTCTCTTGGTGTAATGGGCTGAAGATGTATTTCTGGGGCAAAATTAATGACTCCTCAGGGCAGGAAAGAAGACACCACTGCCTGGCCATGGTCTGAGCCAGAGATGTCAGATGAAGGGTCCGGTGATAAAGACAGAGCCCACCAGACCTCCACCTAACACCTTGTCAATCCTCTGGGTTCCTCACCATATTTGAGCCATTTTAATAACAGCCCCTCCAGGGAATGTGTCCTTGCCTTGCCTTAGGTTGCCTCCTGTCCCCCTAGACCTCAGGTTGAGACAAACCTTTGTACTTTTCAAAGGGTTTTCACTTGCATTGCCTCTTGCAATCTTCAAAACAATCATAAGCATCCTAAACCTCATTTTACAGATAAGGAAACTGAGGTTTAGAAGAATTACAAGACATAGGAAATTGTTAGTCTCACCTGACTCAAGCTCAGGAGTTTACTTTGCACTTCCTGTCAGCCTTTCTTTACTCCACAAGGTGCTCTGTTAAGACTTTAAGAACGATTCCATGCTGGAAATGGGGAGTGAGAGGCCAGATGCGGGCAGCTCTTGAGAATCTCCATTCTGCTTGTCAAGTTCAGATGCTCCAGACAAGATTGAGGCAGGCTGTCCTGCACAGCTCCTGCAGGGCCGCATCTGGTGCCCAAAGCCTCAAACTCATCCTGCCCGTGGCCTTGTGGCCGAGCAACAGCAGCTCTGCTGACAGCTTTGCTCCAACAGCAAAGCGACAAGCATACTTTCTCCCCAGGAGGTAACTCTGTCTTCAGGAGCTGCCAGGCAGCCCCGGGCTGTGTGCAGTGAATCATTAAAGGAGGGACAAGGCCTTAGTTACACAAAGGAAGCAGGAGGTAGGGACAGGAGGGACCTGAGTTGCTGAAAAACACTGCGGGCCTCATTTCATCTCCTAGGCTGGCATGCTCTGGAAGGCATAGGGTTGAGTAGGGAGGGGGAAGAGGGGAGAAGGCCCTTCAGAATAGGAAGGAATTAGCATAATCCCACCTGCCCTAGAGGCACAAGGACACTCTAGATGGGAACACTGATGGTTTAGTGATACAATTCTCACCTCCCTGAGATAGTCCAGGGAGCTCTGATGGCCTAGTGCCTAAGGCATTTGACTACTAACCAGAAGGCTGGCGGTTCAAACCCACCAGCCACTCCTCGGAAGGAAGGTTGGACAATCTACTTCTGTAGTGGTACCGCCTCAGAAATCCAAGGAGGGGTCACTATGAGTTGGGTCCGACTCCACGGCAGTGTGTTTGGTTTTGGTTTGTTTATGAGATAGTCCCTGGTTTGATTCCTGCACAGTCTACTTCATGTGCTGCCACCACCCATCTGTGATTAGAAGCTTGCATATTGCTATGTTGCTGAACAGATTTCAGTGGAGCTTCTAGACTAAGAGAGACTAGGAAGAAAGGTCTGCCAACCTCCTTCCAAAAATTAGTCAATGAAAACTCTGTGGATCACAATGGTCCAAATTGCAACTGATCATGTAGCATTTTGTTCCATTTTGCATGGGATTGCCATGAGTCAGGGGCTAACTCAACGGTAGCTAAAAGCAATGCAGAGAGTTGAAGTGAAGTGCCTGTGTTCCCAGTATTTGGGGGGGGGGGAGTAGTTACTTTGAAATAATTAAAGCCTTCCATCAAATTATCCTGGAGATCTCTTTCCATCAAAAACCTTTCATTTCATCCTCCTTAATGTAATTCTATGCCGGCAGATGAACTTGGTTCCCCCCCCCCCTTTTCAAATACTGTGTTGGGGCCCTTAATCAGGAGGAAGAGCCAGGACTAGAATCCAGGTTTATGACTTCCAGTCTGATGGTCTGCCTACACCATACTGTGTGGCTCCTCTTCTCAGGGAGAACCAGGAAAGTGAAGGCTCTATGGAAAGTCAGTTTTATGAGTAAACTGTAGGTGTTGTAATTTCCTATGAATAAAAAAACTGGATGAACTTAGGCTCCAAGATGTTCACTCATCAAACAATGTGAATTAAATGCCTACTATGTGCTAGTCCATGAGTCCTGGTGACACAGTTGTTAAGCCACTCGACTGCTAACCAAAAGGTAGGCTATTTAAATCCACCAGCTGCTCCATGGGAAAAAGATGTGGCAGTCTGCTTCCAGAAATATTTACAACCTTGGAAATCCCACAGAGTTCTACTCTGTCCTGTAGGGTCACTATGAGTTGGAATCGACTCAATGGCAGTGGGTATGTGCTAGGTCCACCACACTCTGTCAGTTTCTTGTATGATGGTGACTCATATGTTGCTGTAATGCTACAGGCAGAGACTATGCCACCAGTATTTCAAATATCAGCAGAGTTACCCATGGTGGATAAGTTTCAGTAGAGCTTCCAGAATAAGACAGACTAGGAGGGAAGAAATTAGTCAATGAAAACGCTATGGATCACAAGAGACTATTGTCTGATAATGCTGGAAGATGAGCACCCTAGGTTGGAAGGCACTCAAAATATACAGTGGCTGCAACAATGGACTCGAGCACACCAATAATGGTGTAAGACCCAGCAATGTTTTGTCCCATTGTACATGGAGTTGCCACGAGTCAGAGTCAACTCAATGGCAACGAACAACAACAAATGTGCTAGGCACTGGGGATTTAACAGCAAATAAAGCAAATTGCTATATCGATGAACACTAAACCACATAATCCTAGATGCACCCCCAGTACTGGTCCAGATGTTCCCAAGACAAGACAAGCAAGGACAGAGCCAGGCCTGACCTCCACCTGGACCCTTTCTCTCAGATGCCAGTGACCAGTGTGCCCAGGGCCTCATGTACCAAAAGAGACTCCTTGAGCTTTCATGGTCTCAGCTGACACATAAGCAACAGGTGGCTGACCATCAGTGTATACCTGGCCATCTCACTGTTAGCATTGGCTCCCTGTCAATCACATCACATGAATGTTTCCTCAGAGCTGACCATAAGGCAAATGCTTCAGTCTGTCCTGCCCTACAAAGTTCTGGCTATATGACTCTACCACCTTTCTCCCAATGAACCCTGAACAAGTGGGGGAAGGACTGATGGTGCAGCAAGAGGGTTTCTGAACTATGTACGTACAGAGCAATGGGATGGATGGTAGCTCTGCAGGCCTTGAGATTGAATCCAAATGGTGGTTCAGGCAGAAGGATGTACTGCATGAACTCCAGAGGTCTCAAGGAGCCTAGTATTCCCTGGGAAAAGCCTGGATTAAGCTGAGTGTTCCCCAGAAGTAGCATTGGTCTGGCAGAGGAAAGATGATAAGGTTACAAGGCACTGGGTCCTAGAACCACTACCCTGTGTGGCCTTGAAACAGCACAACCTCTTGAAAAGATTACCTCCACTCTCACATTAGAGACACTATTCTTTCTTCCAAGGACAGGGAAAACTCATTAGCTTCCTTCCAAGAAAGTAACCATGCCAATTCAATTAAAGCAGGTAAAATGGTTTCAAGTTCCTTCTGGTGTCTAACCTAAGCAATTTAAACTCATTTTTCCCTGCCCTAGTCTTTGTTTTTTTGGTGCCAGAGCCTTGCCTCATCTGTCACCAGCACATGGAGGAGTGGGATATTGAAGTTCGCCCTTTCCTGGGCTGCCAGCAGCACTCTAGTTCAATACCAGCTGTAAAAATTCCAAGAGATACACATGCATAGTATTTTTATGTGATTCCCCAAATGAATTCTTTTTCAAAGTATCTTTTTTGGGGGGGAGGGGTTTACTTTGAAATAATTAAATTCTTCCATCAAATTATCCTGGAGATCTCTTTCCATCAAAAACCTTTCATTTCATCCTCTTTAATGTAATTCTATGCCAACAGATGAACTTGGTTCCCCCTTCAAATACTGTGTCGGGGACCTTAATCAGAGGAAGAATCTGAACACAAGAGGGACAGGGAGGCTCTATTCATCAGAGCCTGGGACTGGGTGGGGAGCAGGGAGGGGTAGCAGAAATCACTGATACCTCCCCACAGTCCCAGATGCAGATGTCACCACCCCTGAAGAATCCATCTTCCAGCAGGTCACTTCCACCTGGAAGTGCTGACTCACCCATGCATCTGTCCACCCTTCCAACAAACACATTGAATTTACACCATGTTCCTGGCACTCTATTTGGAATGGAGGGTAAGAAGAGAAGAATATACAAGCCAGATATGGCTTCTGTCCACTGAAAACCAGACCAAAATGTTTCCTCTGCTGGACAGATGGAGCTATCCCTATTAAAAGTGGAGCCAGAAAGATTGAAAGGGAACAAGCAGCTGAAGAGGTGACTAATCAGCATCTTGGACATTAGTGATAAGAGGCATTAACACTTGCATCCCCAAACTCAAATGAAGAACAAAGTCTGTTAATAATTAATCAAATGCTTCTTCTGCAAACCAAGGCCCTTTCTCTCTTCTCATCTGCCTGTGAGTTCTTTTCTCCCTCTAGTCTGTTTTTTTTTTTTCTTTGTCTTCTTCTCTGGCCATTTCCTCCTTTACTGTCTTTCCTCTTGACTTTCCCCTTGTCCTACTTCCTCTCTTTTCCAACTACCTTAGCTGATCACAATACAAAACTAAAGTCCATTTAAAAATATTTGTTTAAAAGAAAGTTTCATGATTGAGTCTTTAATTTTAAAATTAAGGGCATTTACTCTTTTATAAGGTGTTATTACATTCCTAGGAGCTCTGGTAGCACAGTGCCTAAAGCATTTGACTGCTAACCAGAAGGCTGGTGGTTCAAACCCACCAGCTACTCCTTGGAAGGAAGCCTGAGCAATCTACTTCCATAGTGACACCACCTCAGAAACCCAAGGAGGGGTCGCTATGAGTTGGATCTGACTTGATGGCAGTGAGTTTGTTTTTTTCTTTCTTTCTTTTTTTTTTTTTGTGGTTTATTACATTCCTACCACTTCCTTCTCCCTTAGATAACCAGATACATGGAGCTGTCTTTATTTCTGTATAGCCTTCTGGGCTTTCTTTCCTTGGATAGCAGGTGGGAAGAAAGCCTGTAGGAGATGAGATGGGAGCTGTTTCAAGTGTCCTGAAAGTAGAGAAATTTGTAAGAAAAAGAATTAAAAGGTATCCAAATCAGAAAGGAAGAAATGAACTGTATCTTTTTTGCAGATGTCATGATCCTCTATAGAGAAAACCCTAAAGACTCCTGAAGAAAGCTACTAGAGCTAACACAATGAATTCAGCAAAAGTTGTAGAGTACAAGATCAGTAAACTAAACACCGTCAGGTTTCTATACATCAGCAATATGAATTCTGAAAAGGAAATTAAGAAAACAATTCTATTTACATTAGCACCTAAAAGAATAATATACATAGGAATAAATGTAACCAAGAAGGTGAAAGACTTATATACTAGAAACTATGAAACATTACTGAAAGGAATGAAAAATCTAAGCAAATAGAAGGACAGTCTCTGTTCATGGATTGGAAGTTAATATTCCTCAAATGTCAGTACCACCTAGAGCAACTTACAGATTCAACACAATCCCTGTCAAAATTCTACAGCTTTTTTTCCTTTTTTTTTCACAGAAATGGAAAAGCTAATCTTCAAATTTACATGGAACTTAAACAGGTCCTGAATTATCAAACCAATCTTGAAAAAGAACAACAAACTAGAGGATTCACACTTACAATTTCAAAACATATTACAAAGTGAGACTTCCAGTAAGATGAAGGAATACGCAGACAAGTGACACAGACCCTCTCCAACAAAGAAAAGGAAAACCAATGGACAGGGATACAGAAGATAATCCTGGAGCCCTGAGCTTTGAAAGGAACTATACAGAAGTGGGTTAGGCACCAACTAGTAGAAAAACCTGAACAAAAACAGTGAGTACAGAAATGGTTGGAGCTGCAGACTGTCTGCTACTCTGATGGGACCAACAGTCTGAATATTTCCAAGTGGTGTTGGGACCTGAGAATTGACCTAAAGATCAGCCCTGATAACCAAGGGCTGCAGGGACAACTGTGCTGGTGGCCTATGGCTAAGAAGGGAAACAGCAAGAAGGGAGACAACCTGAGCTGTTGACTTTCTGCTGTCCAAAGGATGCAGCCATTTTGATTGTTTACACGCAGCAGCCATTTTAGATATATAAAGTGACCGAGGGCACAGCCATTTTGAATCTTTATAAGTGACAACCATTTTGGACTTCAAAGTGATAGCATTCTCATTCGGATTCCAGGGACCTAAGAACAGGTTCTGTTTGCCAAGGTCAGCAGGGACATATGAGAGGCTGACAACAGGAAAGGAGACAGGTGGTGAGTGTATAAGTGCTGTCACCTAGCAAATCGAGGAGCACAGTACCCTGCTTGTGTAGATAACATACAAAGAAAACAGAAATCATGGGCAAGTCACTCCAACATACAATCATCAGTTAAATATAAACACAAAAAAGTCACAATGCCTCAGAGACAACAGAGCATCACAGTCCACACAAAGAAGCAAGATAAAGCAGGAGAAACAAGAGACCAGCATACATACCCAAAACACATCCCTGAGGAAGATGTAGCATTAGAACTGCCTGATAAGGAATTCAAAAGAATTATACTCAGGTATCTTCAACGAATTGAGAAACAGATCAAGAAAAACACAGAGAAAACCCTAGAACAATTTTGAAAGACAATATAAGAATAAAATGACAAAATAAATGAAAAATTAGAAATGATACAACATCTACATACAGAAATCCAAAGATTAATACTAAATTTTCAGAAATAGATGAGACATTGAATGGGCAAAGGAGCAGAACTGAATCAATGGAAGACAGAATTAGGAAGATTGAAGGCAAATACCTGAACACTTCTTTGGAAAGTGATAAATCAGAAAAAAGATCAAAACAGAATGAAGAAAGCCTATGGTTCATGTGGGATACCATCAAAAGGAATAATCTGCGTGTAATTGGAATTCCAGAACAGGAAGAGACAAATAAAACCACAGAGAAAATTGTCAAAGATTTGTTGGAAGAGAATTTTCCTGGTATGATGAAAGATGAGAATATATCCATTCAGGACGTCCAACGAACCCCAAACAGGAAAGACCCTATTCTGTTTATCTAGTGCCGCTCTGACAAGAAATATATGACAAATTGGAAGGTCTTAACAAACAGGAGTTTATTCTTACAATTTGGAGGCTTTTAGTCCAAGTTCAAAGTGCCAGGCCGTAGGGGCTAGGTGAAAGCCCCTCAACCTTGGAGTCCAGCTCTGCCTCCTGCTCCCGGCCCACTGAAGCTAGAGGCGTTTCTTCACTCAGACAGCTGCTAGCTGCTGAGGCTGAGAAGCCCCAGGGTTGACATGTCAAAAGGCACAGCCCTGATGTTACCAAACCACACGGCAGGTCATTAACTTAAGTCCATTTTAAGTCCCAAGGTCGGCAGAGCAGAGCAGGTTGCTGAGCAATGACACAGCTACATGCAGGGTCCCAGCATGCCACAGGCTAGAGACCATTCCCAAAACTGCTTCTTATATACAGGAAGCAGACCACATACCCAAAGCAGCTACTCAGCTGCTTTGGTAGATCCCACCATGGAGCTGATTGCCAGTCTCATCATGGAGAATAACTACCACCAGCTGCACAGCCACTTAGCCAGGCCCAGCCAAGTTGACATACAAACATAACCATCACAATTAACCATAACCATCACAGACTCCAAAAGAAAATCACCCAAACATACCATCATCAAACTTACCAAAACCAGACAAAGAAAGAATCACGAGAGCAGCATGGGAAAAACGAAAAGTTACTTACAAGGGGCAACCAATAAGACTAAGTCTGGATTTCTCAACAGAAACCATGCAGGTGAGAAGACAATGGGATGGTATATATAAAACCCTGAAAGAAAAATCTCCAACCAAGAATCATGTACCTAGCAAAATTGTTCCTCAAATATGATGGTGAAATTAGGAGATTTCCAGATAAGCAGAAATTAAGGGTATTTGTTAAAACCAGACCAACCTTACAAGAGATGTGAAAGGGAGTCCTTTGGACAGAGAAGCAGCAACAGCAAAAAAACAACTGACAATTAACACACATGATGATATAATTCAGAAACCAATGCAGCCATAGAAGTATCCAAAGTAAATAAGCCTACAAGATCATAAACAGGGAACCAGAGACATCAATTGACAAATGAGGACAACTACAAACCAAAAAGAGGGAAAAAACTGTGTCATTACAAAACTTCTAGATGGTAGGGAAGTCAAGACAACTACAAGATAGAATGGACTGTTCTAAACTTGGAAAGAAAACTATAAATCACAGGATATCCTCAAAGAAAAATGATAACCCTTCACATCAAAAAAGAGGACCGGCATAAATATTCAGCAAATACTAAAACAATAGCAATGAAGGAAGTGATGACACGATTCATAAACAAAACGAGCTCAGCATAGAAAATTATATGGAACAAAGAAATCGACACCACAAAAAAGCACATACAAAAATGACAGCAACAAATTCTTATTTGCCAATAATTTCATGTCTGGCAAGGGACTTAGCTCTAAGATTTATAGCGGAAGAGTGGTTGACCAAACTATGGTACACACACATAATGCAATGCTATGCAGCACTAAAGAATAATATAAAATCTGCAAAACACTGCATAATATGGATGAACTTGGATGACATTACAGTGAGTGAAATAAGTCAATCACAGAAGGACAAATATAGTATTAGTTCGTTATTGTGGAGGGTCAAGGAAAAGTTTATATATGGAGGTAAACTTTTTTGTTGGCTGCCAGGGTGGGAGGAGAGGGGAGGGAACACTGCCCCCCCCAAAAAAAATGCATTGACCCATGTCACTTTAGTTTTGTGTATTTCACTGTACATAAATTATATTTCAATAAAATGCATTAAAAACATTTTTAAAAAAATACTACAAAGTTATAGCCATAAAAACAGTCTGGTACTAGTATAATGATAGACACATAGATTAAGGGAATACAATTGAGAGTTCAGAAATAAACCCATACACCTATGGAAAAATTATTTTTGACAAGGATGGTAAGTCCATTCAATGAGGAAATAATAGTTTCTTTAACAAATGGCGCTGGGCAATTGGATCTCCATAAGCAAAAGAATGAAGCTAGACTCATACTTCATACCAAAAAACAAACAAACAAACAAACTCACTGCCGTCAAGTCTATTTGACTCATAGTGACCCCTTCTTAGGTTTCTCAGGCAGTATCTCTATGGAAGCAGATTGCCCAGTCTTCCTTCCGAGGAGTGGCTGGTGGGTTTGAACCACCAGCCTTCTGGTTAGCAGTCAAATAAATACCTTAGGCACTACGCCACCTGAAAATTAGGTAAAAATGGATCAAGGACCTAAATCTCAGAACTAAAACCATAAAACTCTGAGAAGATAATAGGGGTAATGCTTTGGGATCTAGTTTTTGACAATGTCACCAAATGCACCAGCAACAAAAGACAAAATAGATAAACTGGACTTTAACAAAATTTACAACATTTTGTGTATCAAAGGATTTTATCAACAGATTGGGAGAAGATTTTAGGGAACCACATATCAGATAAGGGTTTAACATCTGTAATATGTAAATAACCCCTACAATTTAGCAGCAAAAAAACAACCAATCAAAAAATGAGCAAAGGACTTGAATAGGTCTTTCAGTAAAGAAGATATATAAAAGGCCAAAACCACAAGAAAGGATGCTCAATATCATTAGTTATCAGAGAAATGCAAATCAAAATAACAATGAGATATCATTTTACCTCTACTAGGATGTCTATTCACCATGTGTCTGACAATTTGTCATACTGTGGTGGTATGTGTTGCTATGATGTTGGAAGCTATGCCACAAGTATTTCGAATACTAGCAAGGTCACCTATGGTGAACAGGTTTCAGTGGAGCTTTCAGATTAAGACAGACTAGGAAGAAAGGCCTGGCAATCTACTTCAGAAAATTAATCTATGAAAACCTTACAAATCATAACAAAATATTGTCCATTATAGTGCCAAAAGATGAGCCCTCTAGGTTGGTAGGCACTGAAAAGACACAGAGACTGCAACAATGGACTTGAGCATACCAGTGATTGTGAAGATGTTGCAGGACCAAGCAACATTTTGTTCTGTTGGCATGGGGTTGCTATGAGTCAGAACCAATTCTACAGTAACTAAAAATAATAATAGCTATGAGCTCAGGTAGCATAGCTCCTAAGGCACTTGACTGCTAACCAGGAGGCTGACGGTTCAAAACCACAAGCCATTCCTTGGAAGGAAGCTTGGGTAATCTATTTCCATAGTGATATCATCTCGGAAACCCAAGGAGGGGGTGCTATGAGTCGAGTATGACTCAACGGCACATAACAACAACAACAACAACATGATCATAAAAATTGAAAATAACAAATCTTGGCAAGGATGTAGAGAAACTGAAACTCTCATTTATTGCTAGTATAACTGTAAAATGGTACATCACTGTGGCAAACATTTTGTCAGTTCCTCAAAAGCTAAATGTAGAATTACCATGTTGTTGTTGTTGTTGTTGTTGTTAGGTTCCATAGAGTTGGCTCTGACTCACAGTAACTTTACGTACAATGGAACAAAACGTTGTCCTGTCCTGTGTCATCCTCACAATCCTTGCTATGCTTGAGCCCATCGTAGCAGCCACTGTGTCGACCCATCTCATTGAGGGTCTTCCCCTTTTCTGCAGACCCTCTACAATAACAAGCATGATATCCTTCCAGTACCAGGAGTCAGTACCTTCTAATAACATGACCAAAGAACATAAGGTGAAGTCTGGCCATTCTTGCTTCTAAAGAGTATTCTGACTACACTTCTTCCAGGACAGATTTGTTAATCCTTATGGCAGTCTGTGGTATTTCCTGTATTCTTCATCAATGTTGTTGTTGTTGTTACATGCCGTCGAGTTAAACCCTACTCATAGTGACCCCTCCTTGGGTTTCCAAGGCAGTATCACTATGGAAATAGATTGCCGAACCTTCCTACCAAGGAGTGGCTGGTGGGTTTGAACCGCCAGCCTCCTGGTTAGCAGTCAAGTTGTCTTAGGCACTACGCTACCAGAGTCACAATTCAAATGCATCAATTCTTCTGTGATCTTCCCTATTCTTTGTCTGGCTTTCACATGCATGAGGTGATTGAAAATACCATGGCTTGGGTCAGATGCACCTTAGTCTTCAAAGTGACATCTTTGCTCTTTAATACTTTAAAGAGGTCTTTTGCAGCAGATTTACCCAGCGCAATGTGATGGCTGATTTCTTGACTGCTGCTTCCATATGTGTTGATTGTGGAAAGTAAAGTGAAATCCCTGACAACTTCAATCTTCTTTCTGTATATCATGATGTTGCTAATTGGTCCAGTTGTGAGGATTTTTGTTTTCTTTATGATGAGATGTAATCCATACAGAAGACTGTAGTCTTTGCTCTTCATCAGTAAATACTTCAAGTCATCTTCCCTTACAGCAAGCGAGGTTGTGTCATCTGCATATCATAGGTCGTTAATGAGTCTTCCTTCATTCCTGATGCCATGTTCTTCTTCATATAGTCCAACTTCTCAGATTATTTCCTCAGTACAAAGAACGAGTAAGTATTGTGAAAGGATACAACCCTTACACACCTTTTCTGATTTTAAACCATGCAGTAGTCCCTTATTCTGTTCAAATGACTGCCTCTTTGTCTACATACAGGTTCATCACGAGTACAATTAAGTATTCTGGAATTCCCATCCTTCACAATGTTATCCATAATTTGGTATGATCCACACATTCAAACGCCTTAGCATGGTCAGTAAAACACAGGTAAACATCTTCCTAGTATTCCCTGCTTTCAGCCAAGATCCATCTGACATTAGCAATGATATCCCTCAATCCACACCCTCTTCTGAATCCAGCTTAAATTTCTGGCAGTTCTTGTCAATATACTGCTGCAAAATTTTACTTTGTATGACATTAACTATATTGTTCAATAATTTCTGCATTCTGTTGGATTACCTTTCTTTGGGATGGGCAGAAATATGGCTATCTTTCAGTTGGTTGGCCAGGTAGCTGTTTCCAAATTTCTTGGCATAAAAGAGTACACTCCTTCAGTCTTGCATTTGTTTGGTGAAGCATCTCAATGGGTATTCTGTCAATTCCTGAAGGCTTTTTTTTTTTTTGCCAGTTCTTTCAGTGAAGCTTGGACTTTTTCCTTCAATACCATCAGCTCTTGATCATATGCTACTCTCTGAAATGATTAAACATAGACCAATTTTTTTGGTAAAATGACTCCCTGTATTCCTTCCATCTTCTTTTGATGCTTCTTGCATTGTTCAGTATTTTGCCCCTAAAGTCCTTTAATATTGCAACTTGAGAACTTGAGACTTGAATCCCACCCCACCCCCAGTCCTTTCAGATTGAGAAATGCTCAGCATGTTCTTCTCTTCTGATTTTCTTCTCTTCTGATTTTCTAACTCCGGGTCTTTGCACATTACATTGTAATACTTTACTTTGTCTTCATGAGCTGCCTTTGAAATCTTCCCTTCAGCTCTTTCACGTCATCATTTCTTCCATTTGCTTTAGCTACTCTCTGTCTAAGAGCAAGTTTCAGAGTTTTTTCTGACATCTATTTTGGTCTTTTCTTCCTTTCCTTTTTAATGACCTTTTGCTTTATATGTTTTTGTCATCTCACAATTCATCTGGTCTTCAGTCATTGGTATGCAGTGCATCAAATCTATTCTTCAGATGGTCTCAAATTCAGGTGTGATATAATCAAGGTCGTATTTTGGCTCTCATGGACTTGTTTTGATTTTCTTCAGTTTCAACTTAATCTTACATATGAGCAATTGATGCTCCTGGCCTTGTTTTGACTGATGGTATCAAGCTTCTCCATCACCTCTTTCCACAGATGTAGTCAACTGGATTCCTATATATTACATCTGGTGAGGTTCACATGTATAGTTGCCATTTATGTTGTTGAAAAAAAAAAAAACTATTTGCAACAAATAAGTCATTCTCTTGCAAAATTCACTCAATCCCTGTCATCATTTCTATCACCAAGGACATATTTTCCAACTACCAATTCTTCTTGGTTTCCAACTTATGCATTCCAATCACCAATAATTACCAATTCATCTTGATTGCATGTTTGGTCAATTTTTGTTAACTGCAGAAGTTGATAAAAATCTTCAATTTCCTCACCTTTGGCTTTAGTGGTTGGTACATAAATTTGAATAACAGTAGTATTAACTGGTCTTCCCTGTAGGCCATTCCTCTTCAATTTGTCATTACTGGCATAGTAGACCATATGAATATCTGATTCAAAATGGCCAAAACCAGTCTATTTCAGCTCACTAATGCCTAGGATATCAATCTTTATGTGTTCCATTTCATTTTTGACAACTTCCAATTTTCCTAGATTTATACTTTTTACATAGAATTACTATATTAACCCAGCAATTCCACTCCTAGGTATATACTCAAAAGAACTGAAAGCAAGAACACAAACAGATACTTGTACACCAATGTTCATTGCAGCACTATTCACAACAGTCAAAAAATGGAAACAAATGTCCATCAACAAATGAACGGATAAACAAAATATAGTACATAGACACAATGAACGTTGTTGTTGTTGTTGTTATGTGCCGTCGAGTCAGACCTGACTCATAGCAACCCCTCCTTGGGTTGCCAAGGCAGTATCACTACAGAAGTAGATTGCCCAACCTTCCTTCCGAGGAGTGGCTGGTGGGTTTGAACTGCCAGCCTTCTGGTTAGCAGTCAAGTGCCTTACTCAGCCATAAAGAGAAATAAAGACCTGATACATGCTACAACACGGATGAATCTTGAAAACATTAAGTTGAATAAAATGTCAGCTACAAAATTCAAAGATTTTATGATTCCACTTACATAAAATATATAGCATTTGTGAAATATATAGAGACAAAAGTTTATTAGTGTTTACCAGGGACGGGAGGAAGGGGACATGGTGAGTCATTACTTAGGAGGCACTCAGTTTCTGTTAAGGGTGACAGAAAAAAATGGGAACAGATAGTAGTGATAGTTGCACAACATGATGAACATAATTAATGTTACTGAATTGTACACACAAAAAGATGTTCAAATGGCAAATGTTTTGTTATATATATTTTATCACAATATTATTTTCTTTGGGGAAAAAAATAAGTCCTGGAATAAAGAAACAAGGGTCTTTACTCAGAAGGAAGGACTGAGTTGAGAGCAATTCCCAAGACACTTAGAAACAGCAAATACTCTGTGGTGATAGATTAAGTGCCAGTCAGTCTTAAATAATGTCCTGCAAACGACTTCACTCAGCTCTCAGCTCGCTTTCCTACCTCTATGCCTGCTGGCTTCAGGGAAGATGCTGAGAGAACAGGGATTCTGTAAGCTGAGGTGTCTAACACAGAGATGCAGGCAGGACAAGCACTCTAGGAGCACCTCTGGGTTATTAGACAGCAGAGCCTGGTGTGGGACAAGGAAGAGACTACTGAGAATGTGGTGATCAACAAAGACAATTTAGCTAGTGCTTGCCCTGGGGCCTGGGGTCCTCTGCTTACAAGTTACAGGGGAGAAGCTGATAATGGGCCCATTGACACTGCCCCAAGATTTCTGTCCCTGTTGAAGGCCACAGAGAAGAATAGGTACCAATTCTTGGGCTCTTCATTGTTTTGTTTCCTAGAAACCCTCAAGGGGGCTGCAGGAGCCCTTGATGAGAGGCTAAAGCAGCACACTGAGAAGATGTGTGGGTTTCAGCATACTTACTGTGATAACAATTTAATCATTTAAAACACATCTTATGTTGCTCTAATGAAGAGAGAAGCTCTTTTCCATATTGTTTGTGCCATCTGTGAGCAATTTTCATATTAGCCTCTTAGAACAGCAAAGTAGACGCCCAGTAGTGATGGAGAAGGGCAGAAAAGGGAGGAGGAGGAAAAGAGAAATGAAGCCCAGAAGGGAAGCAGCACTTTGGGGATGAGACCAGGGGTGGGGATGCCCACTGGTGGGATGGGTGTCCTGGGGCCACAGGAAGGTCGCTGGATAGAAATTTGGACCTCCCTTTGGGGCACTTTCTGTTCAAATGGGAAGGAAGGCAGCACCTTTGTGAGGAAGATAAAGAGAGGCAGAATAGTCCAGTACAGGGATTTTCAAACTACGGGTCACAATCCAAAAGCAGGTCTCTGAAATCAGTTTAGTAGGTTGCAATCAGTACTTTTTAAGAAAACGAAATACAATAGAATGGAAAATATCAGAGAGAAATACCATTCACTTCTAAAAGAAATCATGGCTTCTTGGAGAAATATCAAGTCTGCAAGGACTGTACAAGGTAAGCCTGTGACACTTGTGCCAGAAAGCAAGTAATGAACTAATGGGCTCATGTCAAGAATGCACACAGGCTGACTTGAAAGGGTTCCCACTGGATCAGAATGGGACAATTTGAGCTTCAAAAAGAATAGTAAAAGTAATTGAAATATACTGGAATATGTAAAAATTCTTGAGTCCATAATTGAAGTGGGTTGAAGAGTGCCCTCCAAAAGAATGTGCTGGTCCTAATCCTTATAACCTATGAATATTATATTATATGGCAAGACAATGAATATTGCCTTATCTAACAAAAGCCGTGATTAAGGATCTTGAGAGGACAAGTTTATCTTGGATTATCTGGGTGGGCCCTGAAAGCAATCAATGTATCCTTATACAATAGACACACCAACAAAAAGAAAGAGGAAGTAACATGACCACAGAGGCAGAGATTGGAGTGATGAGGCCACAAGTCAAAGAATGCCTGGAACCACCAGAAGATAGAAAAGAGTAAGAATAGATTCTCCCCTAGAGTCTTTGGAGGGAGTCTGGTCCTACTGAAACACTGATTTTGGATTTCTGGCCTCCAGACTGTGAGATAATAAATTTCTGTTATTTTAAGCCACGCAGTTTGTGGTAATTTGTTACAGCAGGCACAGGAAACCACTGCAATAATGATACTCAAAAGAAGGAAAGCCAAACAAATGGAAAAATAAACTATCAGACCATGTTTCACACAGTATTTCAGTTTGATATAAATATATGGGTCTAACTCAGTTGGGCTTTGAAATGTATTTCTTGCTGAGGGTCCGTGTCAAGAAACTTTGAAAAACTCCGTCTTACTGGTTTAAGGGCATGGGCTTTAGAATCAAACAGTCTAAATATCTTAGTTCTACTCCCTACAAGCTGTGTGATCTGGGACAAGTCACATACTCTATCTATGCCTTGGTATACTCACATGTGAAATGGAAATAATAACAGCATAGAATTAAATGTTGATAATGATATATTGATTATTAAATGAGATAATGCACTTGGCACAGTACCTAACATGTACTGCAAGTTCAGTGAATGTTAGTTCTCGTATATTTGTTGTTATTGTTTAATAATAATATAAAAAGACATACACAAAGACAAGCACAGGCCATATCCTATGTCCACAATAATTATTATAAAAGTCTTTTGTCCTGCCTTTCCTGAGGAGCCTCTGAGGGTCCCAGAATCATAGCACATCAGAACTGTGAAGGACTCTACATATCATGCAATCAAGCCCTTCTCTTTAGAGAGGAGGAAACTGAGGCCTAAAGAAGAACAGTGACTTGGCCAAGGTCATGCAGTTATTAAATGACCAAGATGGGACTAGAACAAATCTCCCACTCTAGGCAAAAGTAGGCTAACTGAACTCCCCATAACCTCCCATTTGCCCATGAGCACACTGTGACCACCACTCCTGCTAGCTTCCTGCTAGCCCAGGCCCTCGCCCCACAGCCAGGGGCCCAGGAACCCTCCTCTGTGTGTACCCCAAAGGAAGTCTCTCAGATGAAACACCTACTGATTATCTGGGAGAGGGGGGTCTCTGCACCAATGTGTTTTCCTTGCACTGAACAAGCTTACAATATCTTATGATAACCTGTTCAAATGATTCCAGTATTTCTCTCTGACAGCTCTAAGTGCTTGATCTCTGATCCTGTCTAGCAGGGGGCTTATAGGCCTCCAAACAGCCAGTTGATCAGAGACAAGAACACAGACTTCAGGAGAGGCTTAACTAGAAAGAGGGTCCCCAGGATACTCTCCAACAATCCAGACACCAAATTCCAGCCAGCAGCTTTCCTGACTTTACCCAGGACTCAGAGTGATCATGTTACTTTCCTAGTTAACAGGGTTCTGAGCTTGGCAGCTTGTGTAAGCTGCTCCATGACATCTCTCAACCAGTGAGAATTCAGCCAATCTGAACAAGTAGAAAAAACAGCAAATGACTCCTTGTGTTCTCAGCACCTAGCACCCAGCTGATAGCCCCAGCCCTAAAACTGAAATAATGGCTAAGGATATAGGTTTTGGAGTCAGGTAGACTTGACTTGAAATTGCTTTTCACTTACTAGCTGTGTGATCTAGGGCAAGTGATTTGATTCTCTTGGTCCCTGGGTTGTCTCCTCCATAGAACGGAAAAAAAAAAACCTCACTGCTGTCGAGTCATTTTGACTCACAGCAACCCCTCCTTGGGTTTCCAAGGTGGTATCTCTATGGAAGTAGATTGCCCAATCTTCCTTCCGAGGAGTGGCTAGTGGGTTTGAACTGCCAGCCTTCTGGTTAGCAGTCAAATGCCTTAGGTACTATGCCACCAGAGCTCCCACCTCTGTAGAACAGGGGTAATAGTATACACTTCATTGGCTTTTTATACGAATTAAATGACATCATGTTTGTAAAGGGTTTAGCACAATGGCTATCATTTCATGCATATCCAGTACACAGTGGTTAGTAGCCAAAGAAGGAATAATAGTAGTAACAGTGGTGGTAAGTAGCCCTAGTTAAACTACACGAGTGCTAACCAAGAGGTTGGCAGCTCAAATCCAGCAGCCACTCTGCAGCAGAAAGATGAGGGACCTGCTTCCATAAAGATTTACAGGCATGGACACCTTATGGAGCAGGTCTACTCTATCCTATAGGGTCATGGTGAGTTAGAGAGACTCTAGAAGAAATGGGTTTAGTTTTTAGTTTTGTTTTTTAAAGTAGAGGTGGTGCTAATACTAGCAGTATACTATTGTTGTTAGATGCTGTTGAGTCGGTTCTTACTCATGGATAACAGAATGAACCTATGGATAACAGAATGAAACACTGCCCACTCCTGCACCATCCTCACAATCATTGCTATGTTTGAGGCCATTGTTGCAGCCATTGTGTCAACCCATCTTGTTCAGGGTCTGCCTATTTTTTTGCTGACACTCTACCTTACTGAGCATGATGTCCTTTTCCAGGGTCTGGTCCTTCCTGATAACATGTCCAAAGTACATAAGATGATGTTTAGCTATCCTCACTTCTAACGAGCATTCTGGCTATAATTTTGCCAAGACAGATGTGTTCATTCTTCTGCAGTCCATGGTATAGTCAATATTCTTTGCCAACACCATAATTCAAAGGCATCAATTCTTCTTCAGTCTTCCATTTTCATTGTCCAGCTTTCACATACATATGAGACTACTGAAAATAGCATGGCTTGGGTCAGGTGTACCTTAGTCCTCAAAGTGAAATATTTGCTTTTTAACACTTTAAAGAAGTCTTTTGCACCAGATTTGCCCAATGCAATCTGTTCTTTGATTTCTTGACTGCTGCTTCCATGGGTGTTTATTGTGGACCCAAGTAAAATGAGATCTTTGATAACTTCAATCTTTTCTCTATTTATCATGATGTTGCTTATTGGTCCAGTTGTGAGGATTTTTGTTTTCTTTACGTAGGGGTGTAATCCATACTGAAAGCTGTAGTCTTTGCTCTTCATCAGTAAGTGCTTCAATTCCTCTTCAGTTTCAGCAAGTAAGACAGTGTCATCTGCACATTGTAGGTTTTAATGAGTCTTCCTCCAATCCTGACACTGTGTTCTTCATATAATCCAGTTTCTTGGATTATTTGCTTAGCACACAGATCAAACAAGTATAGTGAAAGGATACAACCCTGACACACACCTTTCCTGACTTTAAAATGTATAGCATCTGTTTTGGTTCTCTAGTGCTGCTCTAACAGAAATAACACAGGTGGATGGCTTTAACAAACAGGGATTTATTATCTTACAGTTTAGAAGGCTAGAAGTCAAAGTTCAAAGTGCCAGTTCTAGGGGTTGAATGAAGGCCCCTTGACCTTGGGCTTCAGCTCTGCCTCTTGCTCCCAGCCCACTGAAGCTGGAGGTTATTCATAACTCAGGTAGCCGCTAGCTGCTGAGGTTGACAAACCCGAGATTGACAAGTAAAATAGCACAAAATAAAGATTATCAAGTAACACAGCAGACCACTAGTTCAAGTCCAAAAACAGTCCCAATATTGGCAGACAACATAGCAGGCCACTCAGTGATGACTCACACAAATTCAGGATCCAAATGTGCCAAGAAGCTAGAGACCTTTCACCAAGCTTCTCCTTATAAACTGGAAGTAGACCACATTCCTAATGCAGCTACTCAGCTGCTTACAGTAGATCCTACCATGGAGGGATCATCCAGTGTCATCATGGGGAATAACTACATCCAGCTGCCCAGCCAAGATGACACACAACTTTAACTATCACAGCTTCCCCTTGTTCTGTTCAAATGACTGTTGGTCTAGGTACAAATTCTGCTTGAGCACAATTAAAACCAACCAGAACCATGGCCATTGAGTCGATTCCAACTCACAGTGACCCTATGAGACAGAGCAGAACTGCCCCATAGGGTTTCCAAGGCTGTAAATCTTTACAGAAGCAGATTGCCTCATCTTTCTCCCATGATGGGCTCGATGGCCAGATGGGCCTTCTGATTAGCAGGTGAATGCTTTAACCACTATACCACCAAAGCTCCTGAGTACAACTAAGTGTTCTGGAGTCCCATTTTTTGAAATGTTATCCACAATTTCCTGTGATCCGCACTGTTGAATGCCTTTGCATAGTCAATTTAAAAAAAAAAAAAAAAAAAAAAAAAAACACAGGTAAATATCCTTCTGTTATTATCTGCTTTCAGCCAAATCCATCTGACACCAGCAGTGATATCCTTCACTCCAAGTCCTCTTCTGAATCCAGCTTGAATTTCTGGCAGTTCCATGTTGGTGTACTGCTGCAGCCGTTTTTCAATTATTAATAAGATTTAGATACCAAGCCAGGCATTGGGAAAAAGCAGTGAGCCACACAGACCTAGTCCCTGCTCTCCTGTAGCTTATTATTGTGGTTCCTAAATCCTTTTGGGGATAGGAGACCATTTCAAAAATTTGACTGAATGTTTCTAAACTCTTCCTTAGAAAAACATACTTCACTGTATATAACATAACACTTTGCAGACACTCAGGGGGCTCAGAGAAGGCCTTCCTAAGCCCAGTAAAAACCTCCATCCTAAGTGAACTTTCTGCTTTAGCCATACCTGTCCACTACTACTCAGGGACCCATTCATGACCGTCTAGCAGAGGCAAAAGCCCAGTAAAAACTGCTTTATGCAGAGCAGGTACTAGAATCATTTGCACAGATAATTGTACGATATTGTAAGCTTGTTCAGTGCAAGGAAAGCTCATTAGCTCACTGTGTGGGGCAGAAGAGGTATTGGGTAAAATCTGAGCAGCCCACCTGCATGTCTGAAATCTGTCTGCTTCCTTAATAAAGGTTCCAACTTGGTTTCATATGCTGGCTGTTATGCATTGAATTGTGTCCCCACAAAATATCTGTTGGAATCCTAATCCTTATACTTGTGGATGTAAACCCAATTGGAAATAGGATTATCTTTGTTATATTTGTTATCTTTAGTTATGTTTGTTATGTTAATGAGGTCATATAGTATTAGGGTATGTCCTAAACTTTATCACTTCAGAGTTATAAGTAACAGCATAAACAGAGAGCCAAGAAAGCACAAATGGGGAAAACAGATGCCACATGAGAACTGCCAACGAACCGAACCGAGGAATGCCAGGGTTACAGAAGCTTAAAGAGACAAGATTCTTCCCCTGGAGCTGATAAAGAGCCTTCCCACAGAGCTGGTGCCCTGAATTCAGACTTCACGCCTCCTGAACTGTGAGAAAATAAACTTCTGTTCTTTAAAGCCACCCACTTGTGGTATTTCTGTCGTAGCAGCGCTAGGAAACTATGCCACTGGCTTTTGGTTTTCCGACCACCCTCGGAAAGGGTGCCTTCTCCAGTCCTTCTACTGTACATTCAGAGCCTGCACTCCTCTCCTGCACAAGGGCCAGACTGACCACTGTTCCCAGACGCTTGTTATAGACTCACTCCCAATCTCATTCATGCTAGGCAGAGACACATTCCTGACATCATGCCTTTGTTTTTGCAGTTTCCCAGAATAAACCTCACTCTCCCCTTCACCTCCAATCTGGATGAACACTCCTCTTTGGGGAAATTTTTAACTCTATCTTGGTCCATGGAACTCTCTCCTTTTCTGTATTCTTCTTCTTCCACATCTGCAAATGCTCTATCTCTGTTCATAGATTCTAAGTCATCTGAGGAAAGGATCTCTGTCATATTCACCCTGGAATCCCCTAGAACCTAGTACTGTGCCTGGCATGTAACAGGTATGTGGTCAATTTTGCTTTCTTTTTTGGGAAAACAGAGACTATGGCCCAAGAGCTCTGGGATGAGGGCAAGCTGGGAAGGTGGTGAAGAGAATCAGGCATGCCTAGCTGAGCCCAGCACCTTTAGCGTGAGGCATTACAGGGTCACCCTCTTCTCCCATCCATCCTGGCTAAGTGGCTTAGGGTCAAACCCTCTGGATCAAAGTAGCCAGTTTCCATCTGATGGGAAAGCTAATAATGGCTCCTTGAAGGACATGTCTGTCACAGCCAGTTTGAAAGAACAATCATAAAAGGCTCTTCTTCAAGACCCCCTTTACCAAAGCTCTGTTCCATTGCTGTCTTTATGATGAACCTCCAGCTAAGCTGCACCTGGGGACCCCTTAGTGAAAGGATTATTGACCCAAAAGCCAAGTTGTTACAATCCATCATGGCCTAGTCTCTGCTTCTGGAGCTGTCCAGACTCCATTGCCTCATATCTGACAGAATCCAGAGACCCCCACCATGCACAGATTTCCAAGTTCTTCCCTCTGCCCCTGCTACCACCTCCTTTGAGATCTGGGGCCAGCAGTTTTCTCAAGCTCCTAGGAGTGGCAGGGCCAAGGTCTCTGGACTATGCTAAGGGATCCTGGGTACCTGAACTGTCAGTTGGCAGACAGCTGGGACTCAGGGTACACTGGCCTCTGAAATCAGCTGCTGTCTACCCTCTGTGTAACCTAATTCCTTCATCTCCCCAACTTGTGGAATATCAGGACTAGAAGGAATATTAAATTCCATTACTTAACAGATGAAGAAACTGGGGCTCAGAGAAGAACAAATCACATAAGCAATTGTTGTTGTTGTTGTTATGTGCCGTCGAGTCAAACCCGACTCATAGCGACCCCTCCTTGGGTTTCCGAGGCAGTATCACTAC
>NW_006922132.1:1264479-1277393 GCF_000298275.1 Orycteropus afer afer
GGTGGGTTTGAACCACCAGCCGTCTGGTTAGCAGGCAAGTGTCTTAGCCACTATGCTACCAGAGCTCCCACATAAGCAATTAGTGGGACTTAAACCATGATCTCCAGACTCCTACTCCAGGGCTTTTCAGCCATAAGATTAAAATGAAAACTGAGCATCCAGTCAAAGAGGACCCTGTGTATCCTGCCCATAAGCTGCAAACATGGAGTCTGACTACTCAGCAAAGTCACTGTACCAGGCCTAGGGGCAGGGAGAATGCCAGGCCCAACAGGTGAAATGTGTTACTAAGATGTCCCAAGGGCTTCCTGGGACAAAGAGAGTGACAAGCAAACTGGCACAGCTGGGCTTCCTGGAACCAAGGAGAGAGCTGTGGCACAGGCAACTGCCAGGTCCCACCAGGCAGAGATGAATTCATCAGAGGAGCAGAGGCTGGGACATTCTTCACAGCCTGACTTAAAGTCAGGCTCCCAACCATCCAGGCCCAGGCACCAATCAATCCATAATCCAAGAGAGTAATTAATGGGTTTTCAGATGGGTTGAGACTCAAATGGTGTCTTTACACACAGGCAACCCACAGCAGTGGGCCACCCACTGACCAAGATCAGGTAGGAGAGCTGGTACAGTGTGGGATTATGGACCTGACTACAGTCAAATCCACCTCTTATGCTGCGTAAACTGGGACAAATCAGTTAATTGTTGTGTCTTAGTTGCTTTAACTGAAAAATAATAATAACAATAACTACTTTGTAGGATTACAAAGGGACGAAATCCCTGGATAGTGCAAACAGTTAACGTGTTCACCTGCTAACTGAAAGGTTGAAGGTTCAAGTCTACCCAGAGGCACTTTGGAAGAAAAACCTGGTAGCCTACTTCTGAAAAATCAGCCATTGAAAGCCCTGTGGAGCACAATTCTCCTCTGACACACATGGTGTCACCATGAGTTGGAACTGACTACACAGCAACTCATACTGGTTAGATGAGATATGCAGGAAAAGCACTTAGTGTGGTATTTGGCACACAGCAAACCCTCAATAAATGTATGTGTATTTGTGGCTTTAATAAATCAGATCACTGCCCGTCTCTTCAAGAAACAAAAACTGCAAAAATGCTCCCAGAATCTATAGTGAGGGAGGTTTTGACCACAAGAGCTATCCTTACCCTAAACTCAATGGGCCTAAGCACTGGTTTGGTTTGCAGGTGGCTTCACTGGGGCCAGCAGATGCTATAATCCCCTGTCTATAACCTCTCATACTCAGCTAACCTGAAGGCTTCCACCCTGCACCTGAGATTCACCTGAGACCTTGCTGGTCTCTAGAGTCCATCTGGTCCATGACATGGGGGAGATCCAAGTGCCACAATCCTTGATCAATGACCAATGGGGGAACTGGCTCTGAGACAGCCTCTTCACTCTCCGAGGGTTCCCAGTGGGACTTAGTCCACAAAGGTTGAGCCTAATGCTTTTTTCCATTCCCTGTCTCACTTCTCCACTCCTCTATCAGGCAAATGATCTATCTTTTTGAAACCACAACCACCTCTCACAGTGCTTCCTGGGATCACCTATCAAGCAGCTAGTTGCACTTATATTTTTGTCTCAGGGTCTGATCTTGGGAGGAGGTGCAGGCCAGGTCCCACACTGAAGACTTGTCATCACTGAGAGGGAAGGAGCATAGAAGCCAGTGAGGATGTAGATGTAGACTATGTATGGAGGGGAGGAGGGCACAGAGGGGAAGAAGAACTGATTGATCATTTAAGGCCAAATCTGAACTCCTAGGAAAAAAACAGACTGTCTGCTGCCAAGGCAAAACAGAACAGAGTGTCTCTGAGTTCACAGATTCCCCAATTCTAGGCTACAGCAGGGCTGGCAACTTTGCCAGAAGAATTTATCAGGACAATTTTGAAATGCTACAGGCATCCTGAGACGATGATCATGGCAGCATGCGGAAAGCTCACTTTGAATCTGACTCTGGGCTCTTAATACTTCCCTTAGACCATGCTCATCAGCGCTTAGGAGCTTTCCTGACCCAGAACCCAGGATCACCTGCCAGGTAAGGATAGAATCATAGCTTTTCTGGGATAAAAAGGCAGAAGGGCACCTCCTCCAGAATGGAGGACATCTCCACCACCTACCGACCCACCTCAGTCCCCATCTAATATACTAGCCCTACCCTTCATTTCAGCAGCATCCCTGAGGGCAAGTATAAATAACACACACAAACATGCACACACATACACTCTGTGTGTTGCCCTGTACTCCTGGTTAATTTCCCCTATGCTGTTCACCTTATATGTTACATTCAAACATCAGACCTACAAAGATTAAGGAGGATTAGCTCTTACTGAGAGTTTTGTATCTCCAAAGCTCTTACCAACATTGGCTAATTAAACAAAGCCCCCCTTTCCCTCAGCTGTAGTATCTAGGAAGCACAGGTCTTGAGTTGATAAGACCCAGATTCTAGACCTAAGTGGTGAGCCCTGTCTCCTTGTGCAAGCCACAGACTCTCTGAGCCTCAGGTTACTCAATCTGCCATGCTTCCTTCACAGGGTGGCTGTGAAATGAAACATGTAAAATTGTTTTATAAAGAATCGCCATTGTGATCTTCATCACTATCATGGCAGCAGCTACCATTTATTGAGAGCTTATTATGTGCCAAGTTCTGTGCTAAAAGCCATACGATACATTATCTCATTGAAGCCTCCTAACTACTACCTCCACATGACAGTTATTATGATATTCCCATGAAAAGAGAAACAGAGAAGAAAAAGAAGAAACAGAGAGCTTAAGTAAATTATCCAAGGTCAGTCAGCTAGTAAGTAGCTGAGCTCAGCTATAAACTCAGGTCATTCTATCTAACTCCAGAATCTGAGCTAACTTAGTCAGTATTATATACTACTATAGATATTATCCTTGTCATTTTCACTATCCAAAATCATGTGGCAAAAACCAACCTTGCCTGCCTTGAATGACTTTGTTTATTCCAGTATACTCATTACTCACACACAGAGCTCTACTTACAACAAGGGCTGTTGTTATGAGCTTCCATCAGTCCAGCCCTTGACTCACAGCAGCTGATGCACAATGGAACAAAACGCCACCCAGTCCTGTACCAACCCCATGATCCACTGTGGATCAGAACACTGTGATGGACAGGGTTTTCACAGGCTGATTTTTGGAAGTAGATTGCTGGGTTTGTCTTCCTAATCTGTCTTAGTCTGGAAGTTCCACTGAAACCTGTTCAACATCATAGCAACACACAAGCCTCCAATGACAGATGGGGCTAGCTGCACATAAGGTAATTTGGCTAGGAAATGAACCCAGGTCTCCAACAAGGCAGGTGAGAATTGTAATTGGTTTGAAATGTTGTTTTGTTTTGTTTTGCTTTTTCCACTAACACTTAGGTTCACATCATGTGCTCATGACTTCTCTCCTTTCCCCAGACTCTAAGTTTTTGCAAGTCTTTTCTCTTCCTCTGAGTACTCTGGCCCATTGTGCACAAAGCCTATAGTTCAGGACTCTACACATGGTGAAAGCTCACAGCTGTGGTGGGGCCTCTGCCTGGCCCCTATTAGCAGGGATAGCCTCTCTTTCTTTCACAGATGTCACAGGGAAAGCCCAAAAGCCAGTTACCATCTACTACAAGGCTGCTCAATTAACCAAGTCATTAATGAGGGCTAAAATTACAACTTCTTTTGTCAAATCTAATAATTTGCTTTAACTGAGATCTTTTACTTTCATGAAAGTAACAGTGCCTATCAGGAAATGATTATAGAAAGTCTTAAGAGTTCCACACATCAGTTTGAATCTCATAGGCCATGTATTTCATCACAGGGACTCAGGCTCAGTCAATTCTTTCAAATATTGTCACTTCTTAACAAAGCTAATAAGAATTTTCTCTCTTTTTTTGCTTCAAAACTCTTAATTAGATAAGCAATTTGAAATTAATCAGAAATCAGTAATTAATTACACACTAAAAATTATTTTCCTAGTATGTAAGAACACAAAATTAAATCATAAAAGCTTTACTTTCTGGGAGCTCAGAATCAGGAAGAGCAGAAAAAAACAAGCATACCCAACAATAAGGTCACAATTGAATAGGCTCCTGCACTAGAAATATAGTAAAAAGTCATTCATTCAATGAAACAATAGAGTCTAATATGGGTAGTCACTCTGATAGTTGACAGTGGGAAGAGATGTCAAATAGAGACAGATATGGGTGTATCCTCAAAGAGCTTGGAAGAAATAGACTACATACACAAGTAAGCATAGGAAAGGGTAAAATATGGCAGGTATACTAGGAGAAGAATGAACATAGTATCATGGGAATACAGAAAATGTGGCGTTATCAGAGACAGCTTAGTGGAAGCAGTAGGACCTGAGTCACAAATGGTGCTGTGTGGAGATGAGCTGCATGACAATCTGCCCATCACTAAGAGGGTACTGTAAACCCAGAAACACCCTGTCTTTCCTGCACAGCACAAGAGAATGTATGATTAGTGTTGGAGAATGAGAACCCAGTATGTATACACCCACTGGCTTCCTTCCACACTGCTTACCATTCAATAAATATTCATTCAATAAACATTTATCAGTACCTGGTATGGAGGATACCATAGAGAGGGAGGTAGTCTCTGCCTTCACTGAGCTTTTTTCCAGGTGGGGGAGAGACAGGTAAGCTCACAGTGACAACACAGACAGACGAGTGCTTGTTCCATTCACAGGAGGGCACTACATCCAGAGTGGGGGAGGCAAGAACAGTGAAGAAAAATGCCCAGGAGGAGTGATAACTAGGCCAATTCCTGAAGAAGAAGTAGGCATTAGGTATCCAGGGGGAAGCCATGAAAGCAAATACTGACAAAAACAGTAATGATTAAAATAGTTTGTCATTATCATCATTCTTTGAGTGCCTGCCTTGTTTTACAACAGGTTATTGCATTTGGTAATGTACACACACACATGTATGAACTCTAATCTTTTGAGTATGTGTGCATTAGATGTGAGTGATTCTGAAAACTATGCTGTTGTTGTTGTTAGGTGCCATTGAGTCATTCCAAGTCATAGTAACCCTATGTACAACAGAATGAACCACTGCCCAGTCCTGCACCATCCTCACAATCATTGCTATATTTGAGCCCATTGTTGCAGCCACTGTGTCAATCCACCTCGTTGAGGATCTTCCTCTTTTTCGCTGACCCTTTACTTTACTAAACATCATGAAGGTCCATCCTGATAACATGTCCAAAGTACATGAGAAGAAGTCTGGCCATCCTCACTTCTAAGAGCATTCTGGCTATAATTCTGCCATGACAGATTTGTTCATTTTTATGGCAGCCTGTGGTAGATTCAATATTCTTTGCCAATACTGTAATTCAAAGGCATCAAGTTTTCTTTTGTCTTCCTTATTCATCATCCAGCTTTTGCATGTTTATGAGACAACTGAAAATACCATGGTGCATCTTTGGTGCATGATATCTTTGCTTTTTAACACTTTAAAGAGCTCTTCTGCAGACTTACCCAATGTGATACTCCATCTGATTTCTCGACTACTGCTTCCACACTACATATTAAATATTATCATTCTTGTTTGATAAACATGATACCGAGACCTACAGAAATGAAGTGATTTCTCATGGTCACTCAGCCAGTAATAGTAAACAGAAGAGTGAGGATTCAAATCTGACCATATTCTTTCTATCTGCTATCCCACACTTTGGAATTATTGGGTCAGTCCAGAGTTGAACTCTTCCTTGGCCTCTTGAACAACTGAACCATCCACAGGTCTACCTAGCCAAAGGAGTCATCAAGTCAGGAAGCCCCAGTCCCCAGCAGGAGCTGCACCAAGCTGGGCATCATCAAGCAAACCAGACAGCAACTTCTGGCTCTTCGCTGCTGCCACCCTTTTTTAATATGAAGGAATACTATCGCCCACCAGACTGAAGAGGACTATTTCCCACTGATGACCCTTTAATACATTGTGAAGTCAACTTAGTGGCTTGTGACTAACTTCTCTAAAAACATAAATGGAAAATAACAGAGTGCATCACACATAATAAGGGAGTCCCTGGGTGGTGAAAACCGTTAACTCACTCAGCTGCTAACCGATATGCTGGAGTTTGTCCAGAGGTGTCTTGGAAGAAAGGCCCAGTGATCTGCTTTTGAAAAATCAGCGACTGAAAACCCTCTGAAGCACAGTTCCATGCTGACACACATGGGGGCACCGTGAGTGCAAACTGATGGGAAGGCCTCTTTGTTGTTTCTGCATGTGACTTCCCATGAGGCTTTATTTTTTAAAATAAACTCTTAATTTTAGAATAAAAAACAAACAAAAAAAAAGAAGCCCCAGTCCTCAAGTCCAGCATCCCAGTCTAGAGTTCCTAAGGAGTAACAAAGGAAAGCTGGACCCTCTCCTGGTTCTTTCTCCAACTATGTGCCCACATCAAAGTCTCTTCCTCTCACTGGGTCTCGGCTTCCAAGGATTCGGACTAGATATTCTTTCCAGACTTTTCCTACTCTGACAATCTATGATGCTGTGGTTTTAGCCTAAATGGCCAAACTGAGCATCAAATATTGAAACTAAAAGCTAGTCAGAGAGTTTTCCATTAACATATTTTGCTTGGGTCCAGGCCTGTGACTTACTGGGAATAATCTGTTGCCAGGGATTGGAGATCTCCCCAGAGCAGGCTGAGCAAATCCCTGGCATTCCTGAAGCTCAAGGCCCTGCACAAGTTTCACTCTCCCATGTGCTTCCTTCAGTTGACCCTCTCCAATCCCATTCCACTTTGACAACTTAGAATCAGCTGCATGGGCCACAAAGAATATGCTGTATGGTGTTCTGGCATCATGATGGTCCTGAACAACAATGTCCTACACCATCTGGCCCCTCAATAACTCCAAGTACCCCAGCCCAACCACGCTCACCTCCCTCCACTCCCAATTAACTGGACCAGTTCTAAGACAGGTGAGAGAGTAGGTACCATACTAGCAGAAAACAATGTGTCCACCCACCCTCTTCTGCCACATACACAGCAATGCTACCGTTATCCAAGGTTTAAGGGTCTGGAAAACAGGAGCAATTCACACAAAGATAAACAATCTCATCTCTGAGTGTGTATTTTGTCTTCATTATGCCACTGTGAAGGTGTTAATATATAACTTACAACATATTAATCACCCCTCTAACTTCCAAATGCTAAATGCATCATTAACATTCATGTTTTCTTCAATTACTTGGCTGTATGGGGGGAGGGGAGCAAGTTGGCTATCCACTAAATCCATCTCCTGTGGAAGACTTGGGGATCATAAAAGGCAGCCTAGAACTCCACCTATACTGTGCAAAGAGGAATTCTTGCACTGAGTAGTAAACACTACTGCCCTGCCAGAGGCCAGGAAGTGAGAAGGAGGAGCTAAAAGTGGGAGGAGACGGCAGATGGGAGGGAAAGGGGGCCAGAAACGGAGAGGAACCTTAGAGAATTCCCACCAGAGGATCTCAAGGACCAATTCATTTAATCCTCTTATTTTATAAATGAGAGGACTAGAGCTCAGAGAGGGTAAATGACTTGCCCAAGATCACATGGCTGGTTAATGGAAAGAACAGAGGAAAGAAAGGAGAGAAGAATTGAGTGTAGATGAGAGAAAGAGGAGGGAGAAGCTAGAAAGAGAAAACAGAGAGGGAGAAACAAAGGCAGGGGCATTTGCAGAAGGTGTTGGAAAGGGGAAAAGACTCTAAAACAGATGCAAGTCCAGAGCCTTCTTCAACTACATCCCCAAATGCACTGCACCCAGACCCCTGAGGCAGGAGAAGACTGGGTGAGGAATGTGACATCTCTGATAGGAGATACACTTCAGGTAAGGGGAGAGACTGGGGAGCACACAGGGTTAGGTCTCTGTCTCAGGCCTCTAAAATTTGCTGCACTAAATATGGCACATAGTTAAAATGTCATCACCCCACAATCATGCTATCCAAACTTCACTTGGAATCTGGTACAGGAGCTGGTGGCTACAAAATCAATTTGCTATTGTATTTCAGCAAATCAGATTCAATAATCTCCCTGCCAGCATGTTGCAGACCAGCCCTGAATAGAAAAGGAAAGAATAAAAGGCAAGAGCTGGCAAGTCACTTCTTTGTCACCAGGTTGCCATCCAGCCAAGGCTGTCCACCTAGAGGTCAGAGTGTGCAAGGTTCAAAGGTCAAAAGGCAGAGAAGCAGTATAGGAACCAGCAGGGTCTGTTTCTGGATGCACCATCCTGAGCCTTCCAGAAACATAGACCCTGGTGGTTGTTTTGACCATAGCTAAAAACCCACATAGTCCATCACAACTAATGTTAGGTTTTGACATGAATCATTTGTTTAAGTCTCATAACTTCATGAGGTGGGCAAGGTAGGCATCATGTTTTTCTCCATGATGAGGGGTTTGGAGCTTGCTCAAGGTCACCCTCTCAGTAGGGGATGGGCAGAGACTGTGTGTTAATGAAGACAGCATTTAGCCCAGGAATACTTACACACACACACACACACACACTGTGTCTCTTGCAGATATTAAAGAGAATGCAGGCTCCTAGCAGAGTATGACCAGTGGGGTGGGACTGGCCCTAAGACCCATTGTAAATGCACCTCCCCTTAGCCCAGAAAATTTGAGCCCTATCAAGTCCTCCTTGCAATGTGTCTCTCATCTGTCTCTTCTCAAAGCCCACTGCTACATTCCAAGTCAGGCCCTTTGCTGGCCTCCCTGACCTCAGTCTCTCTTCTGTTCGATCTCACATACCAATTCCAGATTTAGAATAATCTTCTAAAGTGCTACTTTGAACTTGACCCTACCTTGCTTAAAAATTTCATATGGTCGACTCTGTTGTTTGGCTTCTGCTTCCACTGAAAATACTCTCCACAAGGTCCCCACTGGTCTCTTCTTTGTCCAAGGAACAGTTTTCTGACCTGATCTTACTTGACTACTCTCTCAGCAACATCTGTCGTTTCCTTCTTACTGCCTCTTTTGGTTTCTGTGGTCTCATTCACTCTTGTTCTTCCTTCTACCTGTCTGGTTACTCCTTACCTGACTTTCTGGACTTTCTTCCTCAACTTGTTCATAAGTTTCCCAACTCTTCCCCCCATTTTTCACTCTTCTTACCCCTTATCTGACTCCATACAACTTACTCTGAGCCCATGGCCCATCTCTACACAAAAGAAGATGAAATTAATGTCTTCAGTCCATACCACTTGCTGAATGCCATCAACCAGCTAACTGCTTGTTGGATATTTCCATGTGGTCATCCTGCCCCAAAACTCAATTTGTTCAAACTGAATTAGTCATGTCCCTTTCTGCCCCAAACTGGCTACTTTTCCCCAAATTCTCACTTCCTATGAATGGCATCACCACCCAACCAGTTGCCCTGGGGATCATCCTCACTTCCTCCCTCCCTTAGCAGATGCACTGCCTAATCATGATGATTGGCAATCATCATCATCTCTGTACTGCAAGCATCTGTGTCTCTCTGCCTGAGGGCCTTCTCTTGGCCTCTCGAAGACCAAAGTCCTGTGGAATTAAACATGGAAGCAACCTTCAGCCAATGATAAATAGAAAGTGTATGATAAACACTCCAGCTTTCTGGTCCTTCTGGTAGGACATTGCAGAGACATGTTTCCCAGCTCCTGGAGATCCCAATGGGATTAAATCCCATTTTCCCAAAGCAGTAGCCTGCTCTTTAAGCATCTTGTATCAGCTTCCTTCCCTTCCTTGTCTCACTTTATCACTGGCACTTCCTATGATTACTTCCCAAATAAACCTATTACACCTAAATCTTTCTTTCAGATTCTACTTCTGGGGCAAGCCAGCCTAAGTGTCCACTACTACTGCAGAATCCAGTCCCCAAATGTGTCTTGAAGCTGTGTCCTCTATCTCCATCCTGGTTCCAGCCCTCATCATTTCTCCTCTGGACTACTGGACTAGCCTCTTGATTGGCTTCCTTGACTCTGGTCTTGCCCTGATCCAGACCACCCTGCAAATGATGAATTTGATCATGGCATTTTCTTGCTACAGATCCTTCAATGGACCCCCATAGCCCAGAGGATAATGTCCAAATGCTTCTATATGTTTTCAAAGGTTCTTCATAATCTGCCATCACCTTCTTTCCACAGATAACTCCCATCAAGTCCCTCCCATGAAGCCTACAATGTCAGCCATACTGAATGGCTCCTAATCCCAAAACAGACTGCTTCACAATTCCATGCTGTTGTTCCAGTGGCCGACTTTTCCCAGAATATCCTTGTCTTTCTTTTGCCTGCTGCATACTTCTTAGTTGCCATCAACTTGGCTCCAGCTCATGGTGGTCCCATGTACAAAAGAATAAAATGTTGCCTAATTTTGTGCCATTCTCATGATTACTGGTATGCTCAAGTCCATTAGTATAGTATTTTGAGTGCCTTCTAAACTTGGAGAGTCATCTTCCAGCACTATATTGGGCAATATTCTGTGATCCAAGGGATTTTCATTGGCTAATTTTCAGAACTATACTGCCAGGCCTTGCTTCCTAGTCTGTCTTAGTCTGGAGGCTCTGATGAAACCTATTCACCACAGGTAACCCTACTGATATTTGCAATACCAGAGACATAGCTTCCAATATCATAGCAACATGTAAGTTGCCATAGTATAACAAATTGACAGATGACTGGTGGGCTGTACACTTACTCTTAGCCAAAAAACTGAGCTCTAGGATCATTCTTTCTATGAAATCTTTCCTGTTACCCTTGAACTTCTCCCTCCCCTGACCGCAATGGGAGCATTGCATGACTTCCTCTCTCCCCTCACATTTCTACTTCTCTCAGGATACTTGTGCCACTCTAGTGCCCCAAAGGATATATATGCCTTCCTCCCTTAAAGGCAAGCCTATAGCTTATCGGTGGGAGCCAGGCCCGATGACAGACGACAGGAACAGATAAGGGGGAGAGTCCCCAGGCAGGAGGCAGCAGCCGATTTGGAACAGCTAAGGGAGATAAACTTTTCTGTCAGTTTATCATACTGTGGTGGCTTGCATGTTGCTGTGAGGCTGTGAGGTTATGAGGCTGGAGGTTGTGCCACTGGTCTTTCAAATGCCAGCAGGGTTGCCCATGGTGGATGGGTTTCAGTGGTGCTTCCAGACTGAGACAGACTCAGAAGGAAGAGGCCATCTATATCTCAAAGACTTGGTCAGGGAAAACCTTATGAAGAGCAGTGAAACACTGTCTGATATATTACTGGAAAACTTTATGAATAGCTCTGAAACATTGTCCAATACATTGCCAAATAAGCCCCTCACGTTAGAAAGCACTCAAAATATGACTGGGAAAGAGCTGCCTCATCAGAGTAGAGCTGACCTTAATGATATGGATAAAGTAGAGCTTTCAGGACCTCCACTTGATGATGTGGCACGAATCAAAATGAGAAGAAACATCTGCAAGCATCCATTAATAATTGGAACATGGAATGTATGAGGTATGAATCTAGGAAAATTGGAAGTTGTCAAAAATGAAATGGAACACATAAAGATTGATATCCTAGGCATTAGCTGAAATAGACTGGTTTTGGCCATTTTGAATCAGACAACCATATAATCTACTACACTGGGAATGACAAATTGAAGAGGAATGGTGTGGCATTCATCATCACAAAGAATGTTTCAAGATCTGTCCTGAAGTACAATGTTGTCAGTGATAGAATAATATCCATATGCCTGAAAGGAAGGCCAGTTAATACTACTATTATTCAAATTTACGTACCAACCACCAAAGCCAAATATGAAGATATTGGAGATTTTTACCAACTTCTGCAGTTTGGAAGTAACTGAAGATGTAGTCAAGATGTGCTGATTATCACTGGTGACTGGAGTGTAAAAGTTGGAAACAAAGAAGAATCACCAGTAGTTGGAAAATATGGCTTTGGTGATAGAAATAACACTGGGGATCTCATGACAGAATTTTGCAAGCCCAACAATGTATTCATTGCAAAGACCTTTTTTGAACAACACAAAACAGCGGCTATACATGTAGACTTCACCAGACAAAATACACAGGGTGGCAAGAGGCAATAAAGAAGTTCAGTATCATCAGCTAAAACAAGGCCAGGAGCTGATTGTGGAATGGACCATCAACTGCTCATATGCAAGTTCAAATTAAAGTTGAAGACAGTTTTAAAAAGTCCATGAGAGCCAAAACATGACCTTGAATATATCCCTCCTGAATTTAGAGACTGTCTAAAGAACAGATTTGATACTTAGAACACCAGTGATCAAACAACATTGGAATTGTGGGATGACATCAAGAACATAATCCATGAAGAAAGCAAAAGGTCATTAAAAAGACAGGGAAGGAAGAAAAGACCAAAATGGATGTCAGAAGAGACTCTGAAACTTCCCCTTGAATGAAGAGTAGCTAAAACAAATGGAAGAAATGACAAGATAGAAGAGCTGAACAGAAGATTTCAAAGAGCAGCTCAAGAAGACAAAGTCAATTATTGTAATGAAATGTGCAAAGACATGGAGTTGGAAAGCCAAAAAGGAAGAACACACTTGGCATTTCTCAAGCTGAAGGAACTGAAGAAAAAATTTAAGCCTCAAGTTGCAATACTGAAAGATTCTATGGACAATATATTGAATGATGCAAGAAACATCAAAAGAAGATGGAAGGAATACACAGAGTCACTGTACCAAAAAGAATTGGTCAATGTTCATTTATTTCAGGAGGTGGCATATGATCAAGAACTAATGGTATAGAAGAAGTCAAAACTGAAGGAAATGGTGAAAAACAAGTCTCCAGAGAGGCTTCCGGCAAGATGGCGGACTAGGCAGAAGGATTGCAAAGACCCTCTTCAACAAAGAAAAGGGAAACCAATTAACACAGACACAGAAGATAATCTTGGACCCCTGAGCCTTGAAGGGAAGGATACAGAATTGG
>NW_006922132.1:1286933-1312468 GCF_000298275.1 Orycteropus afer afer
CTACCTGGCCAACTGACTGGAAGAGATCCATATTTGTACCCATTCCAAAGAAAGGTGATCCCAGAGAATGTGGAAATTATTGAACAATATCATTATATCACATGCAAGTAAAATCTTAGTGAAGATAATTCAAAAACAGTTGCACCAGTATATTGACAGAGAACTTCCAGAAATGCAAGCTGCATTCAGAAGAGGATGTGGAATGAGGGATAACATATAGCTGATGTCAGATGAATCTTGGCCCAAAGCAAAGAACACTAGAATGATGTTTACTTGTGTTTTATTGACATTCGATTGTGTGGATCATAACAAATTGTGGATGACATTGAGAAGAATAGGAATTCCAGAACACTTAACTGTACTCATGAGGAACCTGTACAAAGACCAAGAAGCTGTTGTTCAAACAGAACAAGTGCATGGTTTAAAATCAAGAAGGGAGTGCATCAGCATTGTGTCCTTTCACCATACGTATTCAATCTGTATGCTGAGCAGATAATCCAAGAGGAACGTGGCATCAGGATTGGAGGAAGAATCATTAACAACCTGCAATATGCTGACGACACAACTTTGCTTGCTGAAAGTGAGGGTGACTGGAAGCATACTGAAGAAGACTGAAGACTACAGACTGATTACACCTCAATATAAAGAAAACAAAAATCCTCACAACTGGACCAATAAGCAGCATCATGATAAACGGAGAAAAGACTGAAGTTGTCAAAGACTTCATATTGCTTGGTTCTACAATCAACACCAATGGAAACAGCAGTCAAGATATCAGACGACATACAGCATTGGGCAAATCTGCTGCAAAAGACCTCTTTCAAGTGCTGAAGAGCAAAGATGTCTCCTTGAAGACTAAAATGTGCCTGACACAAGCCGTGGTATTTTCAATTGCCTCATATGCATATAAGAGCTGGACAATGAATAAGGAAGACTGAAGAAGAGTTGATACTTTTGGGGTGTGGTGTTGGCGAAGAATGATGAGAGTACCGTGAACTGCTAAAAGAACTAACAAATCTGTCTGGAAAAAGTGCAGCCAGAATGCTCCTTGGAAGCGAGAATGGCCAGACTTCATCTCACCTACTTTGGTCATGCTGTCAGAAGGGACCACACTCTGGAGAAAGATATCATGCTCGGTAAAGTGGAGGGTCAACAAAATAGGGGAAGGCCCTCAACAAGATGGATTGACACAGTGGCTGCAGTGATGAGCTCAGGTATAGCAAGGATTGTGGGACTGGCACAGGACTGGTCAGTGTTTCGTTCTGCTGTACACAGGGTCACTAAGAGTTGGAGACAACTTGATGGCACCTAACATAGCTTATCATTTTAGAATTCACACTGTCTAACTCAGTGCCTGACACTTAGAAGGTGCTCATTAAGTGTTGATTGAAAACACAAGAGAATGAATGGATGGAATGAATTAATGGACTCACAGGCATGTGGGAAGATACAGCCTCCTTCCTCTCAGGTTCTGACACTGGCTTGGCCATTGTCTGATATGGGATCTGAAGATGACTGGCAGATACCTTGCCCTTCTGCAAATGTTTACAGTGTTATGTCAATAGCTCTCCTCTGGGATGATGTATGTGGTCTTTCTGCCCTGAGCCTGTGGTGGTCCATGCCAAGTGGGATGTCAGTGTGGCTGCTCAAGTGAGACACTGAGGAATGTAAGTCTGCAGTGGAGGGATGGGGGTGGGGAGAGGGGATACAATAAAACACTGTAGGAGGACAAATCTGGGCCCCATGCCATGAAAAATGTGAGTCTGTCCTTGACTCCAGTGGCAAATGAGGCGTGAAAACATATCAAAATGTGATATTCAATATATGGATGTATTTAATATTTTATGAGACTGGAAATCGGTTACTGAAGATTTGAATGATAAATCAAGCACCAAGCAGATGAACTTTTTCTAGTCTCTGCACTGATGTATGTCAGGCCTTGGTGGGGAGGAGGGAGGAAAGAGAGGTAAAGGGGTTAAGAACCAAGGTCCTACAGACCCCAGATGGAAAGACACAAAGACCCTGGACATAGAATGCTCTCAAGACTCCTCCACCTCGTCCACCTTAAGAATTTTATTCATCCTGCAAAATCCAGCAGCTTCCTTTGGAATTCTAAGCAGCTGCCCCTGACCCATGCATTGCTTACCCCAGACCCACAGAAAGTGAGTCCTACTTTCCTCTATGCAATCTCTCTTCTCTCTGTATTCAGTGTGGCCCAGCATTCTATACATGGAAGGGTTGGGTGTGTACACATCTGACTCCCTGCTACATTGTAAGCTCTCCGAGGATGAGGACTAGATCTTCCTCACTTCAGTATCCTTGAGAACCTAGAACATCCTTGACACAGAGTAGACTCAAAATGCACATGGCATTTGAACTATAAAAGAGGGGGTTCTTTCATTAAGAGCCACAAACAACAGACAGCTCTGGAGAACCTATTCTGGCCTGGATACTGAACTAGGAACTTGTCAATGGTTTTACATTGTGACTTCATGCAATTCTCACAAAGACTCTGTGCTTTAGGTATTATTTGTCCCATTTAACTAATGAGGAAAATGAGGTTCAGAGAAGTATTGTCACCTGTGCCTAATAACATTCTGTAAGCTCCTAGAAGACAAGAAACCTGGCCACCTTTCTTCTGTAACCTCAGCACCCACAGCAGGGCCTGACATGTGATGACTATTCAAAAACTTTGTGGAGTAATTGAGTGTTAATTCCATGCTGTTATGGTTGTTAGCTGCCAATGAGTTGGCCCCCGACTCACAGCAGTCCCCTGCACAACATCCACTGACACATGGGTGGTGGCTGTGCATGAGATCCATTGGCCTGGATTCAAACTCAGGTCTCTTGCATGAAGACAAGGAATCCACCACTCCACCACCACTGTCCCCATTCTAGCTTCCATCCACTTGATTCCAAGTTATGGCAACCTCATGTGTGTCAGAGCACAACTGTGCTCCACGGTGCTTTTAACAGCTGATTTTTTGGAAGGAGATCCCCAGTCTTTCTTCTAAAACACTTCTGGGTGGACTTGACCTCCAACCTTTTTGATTAGCAGTCAATCCTGTTAACCATTTGTACCACTTAGGGACTTCTACTGTCCCCAGCCATGCCCTATTTCAATCTTGATATTTAATGATGTTTAAAATACTCAACTTGATGTTTAACATCCCTCACTGACAAATAACATGTTTATCCATCCCAGTGGTTCCCACTCTAGGCAGGACATCTGTATCACTTTATCACTTAGAGAGTTTTAAAACATTTAGAGCTCTGGGTCCCACTTCTGGTGGTTCCAATTAAGTCAGGAGCAGGATCTGACCACACACTTTTTTTTTCCCCACTTTCCTTTTTAAAGCTCCTTAGATGAATCTGATGATGGGGCAGGTTTGGGAATCATTGACACAGCCCTTTAACTCTCTCATTTGGAACCTGACTCTCTTCTGTTTCCCCCAGCTTTGACTAAAGACTAATGGAAACCAGTTGGCCCCTTCCTAGAATGGGAGCTCTTTTTTGTTTATCCAATCATCCCTCACACTTCTCTTTTTCCTGTGAAATCCTCCCATGTCCTCTGTCTCTAATTCATAGTTCCCTCTGCTTCATGATGGCTGTGCTCTTCTCCTGCATTGTGTTAACTTCCTTACTGGGGACAAGCCCAGTCAGGGCTAACCCAGAACTTCCAATCCTCTGAAACCCTTGTTGGCAGGATATTCATGTCTTCCCAAACAGTGCTTCCTCCTTCTTAACCAAGATGAATGTCACCTTGATTCAATTCTCTTTTTCTGAGGTAAGAAATGAAGGGAAATATTCCAGAGGACACCATCAGCTGAGGTCCTCAACCTCAGCACTATTGACATTTTGGGCTGGATAAATCTTTGTTGTGAGGGGTTGTCTTGTGCCTTGTAGAATGTTCAGTAGCATCTCCCCTAGTTGTGAAAATCAAACATGTTCCCAAATACTGCAAAATGTCCCTTGGGGGACAAATCATGCTGCCACCCTCCTACCTTCCTGTGGAGAACCACAAATCTTTCATACAGTCATAGCCATTCATTTCACTAAGCTAAGCCATGTTGAGCTTAAAGGCAAAGGACTTGTCTTTGAATCCCAGCTCTGGTCCCATGCTCCCTGCATGCTCTCTTTATCTTCAAGATGAAGTCAATGATATCTACCACATGGAGTTGTTGTGAGAAGTCAGTGAAATTGAGTTAAATAAACTAGCAGAGGTGAACATGCCTAGAACAAATTGGAAGGACTTTGAGAATAGGGGTTGAAAAAATTGCCTATAGGCAGTGTTGTATAGGTAAACTGGCTCTCAAAAAATAAACAACTAACTAAATAAGAAGCCCTGATTTGTAATGTTTGCTGATATTCACGGTGTGAATACGCCCCAAATGGCCAATTACAAGCTACCAACATGATGTCACTGTGTATGAAATTGGGAAGAAATGTGCAGAATCACTCTCTTGAGCCAACCAAGCCAATAAAATAAGTGTGACCTGGGCAGAGGAAGGGGGGCAGTAGGGAATGGCGGGCCTGGGGCCCCATTGGGAAATGCTTGCTCTGCCTAAAGGTATTCTAAGTCATTGCAAAGTAAAACAACACAACAGCATGTCCTGGACAAATAAAGTATGTTTGCCAGCAGGACCTAGACCACAAGATTGTGACCTTTGCTCTGAAGTTTCTCCAACAGAAAATCAGTCCTTAGCCTTCCTTCTTCATTTCCTTCAGACTTCTACTGTTGGAGGTAGCACTGAACACAATGGGCAGATTTTTATTATTTCTAAGAATACTAATGAAAACACAGCTGGGAAAGTAAAGTAGGTCAAATACCCTTATACTCAGTCAGACCTTCGACCAGGACATGGGTGTTGAGTTCTGACATTGTGTTCACAGCCTCCTTGTGTCAACACTCAGACTTGCTCCTTCACTTCTCTGAGCCTTCATTTTCTCATCTGCAAAACTGGGCATATCTATGCCTGCCCCATAAGGGCTATGATGAGGCTGACCTGAGATGGTGTCTATAAGATGCCAAGCCAGTGCCTTCCTTTTCATCAGGCAGGTCCCAATGTAGCCATCCATCCATTCCCAGAAAGAGGCTAGTGCTCCCTGAATGGGGCTGCTGGCCTGTCAGGAGCTACTAGCATGGTAATCAATTCCTATAGAGTTCTATTACCAGGAAGCAAAAACTCTTACATTGTCATTGTCTCAGAGAAACCAGGAGGGAAAATCCAAGGCTTGTCAAAGGTAACAAAGAAAGAAGATGAGGCCAGTCCACATGGAGCTAGACCTCAGGGGCTTTCCAATCAATATTGTTAAGTAGAGCAAACTGGAAATTTAAGGAGCCACTGAATGAAAGAGGATATTGGGAGCAAATGGAAGACTGGCCCGGGCAAGGTTCTTAGCTAGTGACTAAGCTGGTGAGTGGGATCCAGGCAAAAATCAAAGTGGAAGATCAATGGCCTAGAAGGCAAGAGTTCTATTTCAATCCTGCAGACCTGCAAAAGTCAGGGGACATTCCAAGCTCAGGGATCATCAGTTAAAAAGAAAGGCAACCCCTTAGCCCCAGGAAAATAATATATGGAAACTCATCCTAACTTTTTATCATTAATGCTGCTCTTTTTCCATCTCATTACTCCCGGACAAGGGAAATATCTGGCACAGCTTTGGTTTTGCTCCCATTCAGTTCTGAGTCAGTTTTACCTCAAAGTCATAGTGACTTGTCACTTTCCACTTCCCCTACACGTTGAGCCTGTTTATTCCTTATTTATTTTGCTCATCTCAGCCCCTTTCCTTCTGGGAGTGATTCCAACTTTGAAAAAAAAAAAAAAAAAAAAAAAGCCCACAATCAATTAAGAGACAAGCTGCTAGCAAATCACCAGCAAATGAGAAAAAGCCTCCCCTCCTCACTATCGCCCCCTCCCCTTAAACGTGGGGATTTGATCTTTAAACAAAAAGCCACTAACAGCTGTGTGATTTAAATCAAGTCACTTGTCCTCTCTGGGCCTGAGGTTCCTCTTGTCCAAAATCAGGGAGCTGGACTAGTTCTCATGAGTTGGTAATAATTTTTAGGGGCACTGACCTCGTTTGGAATCTGAAAAAGTTATAAGTGTATCACCTCCAATTTTACAGTATATACATATACAAACCACCACACATCTGGCAGTGTATGGTATTATGGTGGTTAGCATGCTGCTGTGAAGGCGGAAGCTGTGCTATCAGCATATTAAATACCAGCAGGGTCACCCACAGTAGACAGGTTTAAGTGGAGCTTCCAGCCTAAGACAGACTAGGAAGAAAAACCTGGCAATCTACAACGGATCACAACAGAATGCAGTCAAATGTAAAGCTGGAAAATGAACTCTCTAGGTTGGAAGGCACTTACACAATAGCTGCAACAATAGACTCAAACATGCTAATGATCATGAAGACAGGGCAGGACCAGGCAATGATTTGTTCTGTTTTTCATGGGGTCGCATAAGTTGGAGCTTGACTTGATGGCAACTAACAACACATACACAAAATGCTACCTGTCATATCAGAGGCTCCCAGAACCCTTGAAGACCCTCTTGGGGGCACATGGACCCTTGGCTCAGCAACCCTGTAGTGAATCTCTTCTAGCCCTGACTTTAGGGGCAAAACAAAGACCAAAATCCCCCTTTAGCCCTCCGTTCCAGGAGCAGAACAAGAACCAGATGGGTGTTCCTGCAAGGCTCTGAAGAGTGGGAAACCCCCACTTCCTGGGCTAGCCTGAGGCACTGCTTCTGGAAGGCTGCCATCCAGGCAATCAAAGCTGATTTGACATTTGTTTAATTTGCAGGAAACTCTTTTTTTTTTTTTTAAGACAGAGAGAAAAAAATACCGTCATAAAACCTTTTACTCTCTTGCTCTGATGGGAGCCATAAAGGCTCGACAGTGCACCAGGAATCAGCCACGCTGAAAAGCCAGCAGGCGGGGCAGGCAGGGGGGCTGGGCTGGGCTGGGTGCAGGGAGCAGTTTTAAAGAGTTTCCATTGTCTAAAGGCAAATGATGTAGCCTTAGGTTACCATGAAAACAGGGCCCCACAATGAGGTGTCAGCCCCCCCAACCCACCTTAGTAACTGAGGCAGCCAGACATTATGTCGCACTTCCACATTATTCAAAGCTACCAGCACTACCTTCCTTGGAACATTCCACCAGAGGGGTTCCAGCCACCTGCACGGAGGTCGAAGTGCTAGTACAATTCTAGAACATTTCTCCTGGGCCAGGCACTGTGGTAGGTCCTCAAACCAATGCAGGAAAAAGTAAAACCACTACTTTTAAAATACCCTTTGGCTCCAACAGGCCTTTCACCTTTGGGTCACAGACCCTGTGACTGGGATTTGATCATGCTGGGAGAAGGCAAAAACCGGAGGTGTTTACAACTCCCACTGCCCTTTTCTCTCCTTATTGCAAGGTGAGCTTCAGAGCAACCTTGAAATGAGGTCTGGGAGCCCATACTTCAATAATGCCCAAGGCAGGCAGCCTTAATACTGACTTCCACAAACCTCTGACTATTGCAGTTTCTACTCCTAAAGCAGGTCACTATGGCTTTGGACGCACAAGAAAAGGTGTGGGGGGGGGTGAGGGGACGAGGGGGAGCAGGCGTTGGCTGGAATAGAGTCTGAGATGAAGCTAATAATCACTGTACTGATTCTTGAAGGGTTCTCCTCAAACTACAAACCTATAACTCTGATTTGCATTTCCCAGATGATGGGGGCAAAAAACCCATTAAGTTCAGGTGGAGACCCCAGAGCATGCTGGGAGCCCCAGAGATGGGTTCAGGAATGGAGCACACAGCCGACTCCTTTGTTCCTGCAGCTGCAAGCCCCAGAGTAGGGATGTTCCCTACCACCAGTTCCAAAATGCACACCCAAGCATCTGAAGCATCTGGTCCAAAGAAATAAAAATAATAAAAGATAATGGCTGGTTATGAAAACGTGGACAAATTACCAAATGGGGGCTTTGTTTTCTCATTCTCTACATGTTAAAAATAATAATAAACAACAACAACAAAATCAAGACATCTAAGGAACAGCCTTAGTGACATCCTGTCCAGATGCAGAAGATGAGCTCAGCCCCTTTCCAACCCCATAGTTGACAGGACCAAGAATTGTGAGAGGACCTCTGGAAGAACTTTACCCTTGGTGGTAGATTAGAAAATTACCACAAAGACTTAACACCTCTGTATGCACACTGTTTTTATAAATTGACTTTTCAGCTCCTCCCTTCAAGAGGTGGAGTCTACCTGTGGCTTCCAGCCAAACAAAAGACAGTCATTGGAGCTGAACATTTACATTAAGTAGATATACTCCTTGGAGAGATCAATCATTGGAGAATAGAAGGGAGACAGATGGCAGGGGGGAGTGCATGGGAAGGAAGGACACAGGGAAGCTGTAACTATGGGGAGAAAGTGGGAAGACAGCTGTTACATTGTGGGAAATTGCAGTCAATGTCATGAGACAAAGTGTATGTGAACTGCTGTATGGTAAATTAATTTACTCTGTGAACATTCACCCAAATCACAATAAAAATTTAAAAAAAAAAGAGAGAGAGAGATGGCGTCTATTCTCCATCCACTGAACCTGGACTAGAATACCTGACTCCCTTTGGCCAATCAGACATTAGCAAACATGAAATAACAGAAGCTCTAAACATGCCTGTATATTAGGGCTTCCCTCTTCTGCTACTATGAACTTTCTGCCACCATTTGAAAGAGGAAAACCAAACTGGGGTTCATGCCAGCAATGTTATTTTCAAAAAGGAAGGCTGAACATCTCTATCTCTACCTCTGTACCTACATCTACAGATAGAGACAGAGGCCAGTCCTGAACTAGTCTCTTGAAGGATAAGCCCATGTGGCCATTGCTCCAGCCAAGATGGCCCAGACCAGAAGAACCATCTAGGTAACACAAAGCCTTGGAAAAGAATAAAGTTTGTGTGGTGGTTATGTTTGTGTGTCAACTTGGGTGGGCCTGGTTGAGTGGCTGGACAGCTGGTGGTAGTTATTCCCCATGATGAGAATGGCAATCAACTCCATGGTGGGATCTACCATGAGCAGCTGAGTAGCTGCTTTAGGGAATGTGGTCTGCTTCCCATATATAAGCAGCAGCTTTGGGAATGGTCTCCAGCTTATGGCATGCTTGGACCCTATATGTAGCCATGTCATTGTTCAGCAGCCTGCCATGCTCTGCCAACCTTGGGACTTAAAATGGACTTAAATTAATGGCCTACCATGCAGTTTGGTAACATCAGGACTATGCCTTTTTTCTTGTCAACCTTAGGTTTGTCAGCCTCAGCAGCCAGCAGCTGTCTGAGTGAAGAAATGTCTCTAGCTCCAGTGGGCTGGGAGCAGGAGGCAGAGCTGGACACTTTGAACTTGGACTTAAAGCCTCCAAACTGTGAGAGAATAAACTCCTGTTTGTTAAGGCCATCCCATTTGTGGTATATATTCCTGTCAGAATGGCACTAGGTAACTAGAACAGTTTGTTAGTTTAAATCACTAAGTTTGGGAATAGGTTTTTACACAGCAAAAGTAAACCAATACATTCGGCTTGACATTTACTCTCAAGAAAAAGAACTGGTTGGCTCCTCAAGGGTTGGGCAGACTCTACAGAGGGCCAGGAAAATGTCCCGGGGGCTAATGGGGAAAGAAGGATTTAGCATCATAAGCCTGAATTCAAACCACAGTTCTGCTGCTGCTATGTGTGATCTCAGGCAAAATACTTAATAACTCAGATCCTCAGCTTCTTCATCTCTACACCAGGGAGAGTAAGCCACTTCATAACATTATGAGAAAGAAATGAGAGAATGGATGGGGAAACAAACCCCTGACGTACAGTAAATGCTTAATAAATGATTCTCTCTCTCTCTTTTCCATCCAGACGAGATCATCAAAGTGTCTCCCACCTTGATTCCAGAAAGTGCAGACTCCCCCAAAGAGACTCACTCTCCCTGACCTAAGGCCACAGGGTCAAGCTCAAACCACACAGCCAAGAGAGGGCAAAAAGGAAAGTCTGTTGGCCAAAACAGCTGCTTAGAGCTGTTGCTTAGGCACTTAGTTTTTATTCTAAGAGACGTTTTATCCAACATTCACCGCATCAGCAACTCTGTAAGTAAAATGTAGAAAACACAACGTCTTTATTCATTCCATCAAGAAGTAATTAGGGCCTGGAACAGGAATCTTCGTCAGAAGGCACTGCCGCTCCTAAAAGCCAAGCAGGTTTCTAATTGGGATAGAGAATGACTTTGGGGGGCATCTCACAGAGGCTGCTAAAGAGGGACTTAATCCAGAGCCACAATTTCCTATTTCCTTCCACATCTTCAAAGACAAAAATTAGAATGCTGTGCTGTATTAGGGAATTAGAGAAAGTGGGAGTCGCACTAAATAGGCAAAACATACACAGCCCACAACCTGAAGGACCCCCACAGATCTCTTAATGTAAACATGTTGGCAAGGCACTTGGCTGAGGTAGCCAAGTGAGACTGAGAGGCAATTTTATTTCTGTTGCTTAAAAAGAAGCAGCTAAAGAAATTGCCTTACATTACACTGAGACTCTGCTGCTTGCCTCTGGGCTCGGCTGAGGGAGCTGGGGTCTTGGGGTCTTGGTGCAGATAACTGAGGCAGTCCATACCTATCAGATGAGCCAGCTAAAAAGGGGATAAAGGAGGAGAGGGAACCAAAAATTAGTGAGCTCCCACAGTGCACCAGGTTCTATGTGAGGTGCTTTACATACATTATCCTACCAAATCCTCCTGAGAACCTTGTAAGAGTGGTATCATCACCCCCATCACAGTAGGGAGGGATTTGCCTCCAGTCACCCAGCAAGAAAGGAGCAGATCACATTGGTTCTGGAGGAGGAAAGAGGTTAGCACTTCAAGGTAAGAGGAGACACCTGTGGCAACCAGGGCTCCTAGGTACAAAGCCACCTGAAGCTGACCTGGCATAAGGCTGTCCTTTTCCCAAGCTCTGTGGGTAAAACCAAAACCAAACCAGTTGCTGTCAAGTCAACTCCAACTCACGGTGACTTCATATGTGTCAGACTAGAACTGTGCTCCAAGTAGACTACCAGGCCTTTTTTTCAAGGTGCCTCTGGATAGATGTGAACCTCCAACTGTTCACTTAGCAGTACAGAGCTGAACTGTTTACACCATCCAGAGACTCTAAGGGTAGCTGCTGACTAAGCCAGGGGTCCTGAGGCCTCCTAGTATTTATACATAAAGAAGCACTAGGTAAAGTAAGAATTGGATGGAGCACAAGTTTAGCTTCTGAAGCCCCTTCTCAGGCCCTGCCCCTCATCTTTCCTGTGTACATCTTCCCTAACCTCTCCCTTCTTCCAGATTTTTAATATATAGCTATTGACCGGTGGTTCAAACCCACCAGCCACTCCTCAGAAAGAAGGTTGGGCAATCTACTTCATCAGTGATACTGCCTTGGAAACCCAAGGAGGGGTCACTATGAGTCGGATCCAACTCGACGGCAGTAAGTGAATGAGGTGATAGCCATAGATATCCACCCTTTCTCTTTGAAAATAACTTTGCTGGCTTGAGCCTGTCTGTCTTTCCTCTCTGAACTACTCCCTAGCACCCCATATCCTACATCCCAGGCAGAATTCAATGTTCCCTCACCTGGGTCCCCACAGCACTTTATAAGTGCCTCTTTTCCCACACACAGCACATTGTATTGCATTCACTGGCTAATAGGTCTGTCTGCCTTTTTAAGGTGAAAAAATAGAAACACTTTTTTATTCATCTTTGTAAATCCAATGCACGGTAGAAGATATGTTTGGCACATACAAGACATTCAAGAGTATTAGTCAAAGAAATTAATTCATAAATAATTTGTGAGTACCTACTATGGGCCAGGTGTTAGGGATGCAGTAGTAGAGGAGGCATCTTCTCAAGGAGCTCAGAGTCTAAGGGAGAGTCAGACAATCATAGGCCTATGGTGAGTGCTTTGGTGGGGCGAGAACAAGGTCCTGGGGCACATGGTCTAGGGAGGGAAGCTTCTGGGAAGAGATGAGACCTTAGCCAAGACCTATAGAAGATTGGGAGGTGTTTGGGTGAAGAAAGGAGAGCTGTTCCAGGCAGACTGCCTGCAAATGCAAAGGTCCACAGGTGAAAGAGACTAAGGAACATTCTAGAAACTGAAATACCATCAGTCAGTGTGGCTAGAGTACAAAGTATAAGATACTACCAAGTAGCCAGGAGGACAGGTACCTGGCCAACTGACTGGAAGAGATCCATATTTGTGCCCATTCAAAAGAAAGGTGATCCCACAGAATGTAGAAATTATAGAACAATATCATTAATATCACATGCAAGTAAGATCTTACTGAAGATAATTCAGAAACGTTTGCAGCAGTATATTGACAGAAGTTCCAGAGGTTCAAGCCAGATTCAGAAGAGGACGTGGAACAAGGGATATCATAGCTGTTGTCAGATGGATCTTGGCTCAAGGCAGGGAATACCAGAAAGATGTTTACTTGTGTTTTATTGACTATGCAAAGGCATTTGATTGTGTAGATCATGACAAATTATGGACAACATTGAGAAGAATGGGAATCCCCGAGCACTTGATTGTACTCATGAGGAATCTGTACCTTGACCAGGAGGCTGTCGTTCGAACAGAACAAGGGGACACTACATGGTTTAAAATCAAGAAGGGAGTGTGTCAGGGTTGTATTCTGTCTCCACACTTATTCAATCTATATGCTGAGCAAATAATCCAAGAAGCTGGACTATATGAAGAAAAACATGGTATCAGGATTGGAGGAAGAATCATTAACAACCTGAGATATGCAGATGATACAACTTTGCTTGCTGAAAGTGAGGATGACTTAAGGCACCTACTGATGAAGGTTGAAGAATACAGTCTGCAGTATGGATTACATCTCAACATAAAGAAAACAAAAATCCTCACAACTGGACCAATGAGCAGCATCACAATAAATGGAGAGAAGATTGAGGTTGTCAAAGAATTCACATTGCTTGGTTCTACAATCGATGCCAATGGAAGCAGCAGTCAGGACATTAGATGACGTGTAGCATTGGGAAAGTCAACTGCGAAGGAACTGTTTCAAGTGCTGAAGAGCAAGGATATCTCATTGAGGACTAAGGTGCGCCTGACACAAGCCATGATATTTCCAATCGCCTGGTATGCATGTGAGAGCTGGACAATGAATAAGGAAGACCGAAGAAGAGTTGATGCTTTTGAGTTGTGGTGCTGGCGGAGAATGCTGAAAGTACCATGGACTGTTAAAAGAACTAACACATCTGTCCTGGAGGAAGTGCAGCCGGAATGCTCCTTGGAAGCAAGAATGGCCAGACTTCGTCTCACCTATTTTGGTCATGTTATAAGAAGGGACCATTCCCTGGAGAAGGATGTCATGCTTGGTAGGGTGGAGGGTCGACGAAAGAGGGGGAGGCCTTCAACGAGATGGATTGATACAGTGGCTGCAATGATGGGCTCGAGTATAGCAGGGATTGTGGGGCTGGCGCGGGATTGGGCAGTGTTTCGTTCTGCTGTGCATGGGGTTGCTATGAGTCGGAAACGACTCGACGGCACTTAACAACAACAACAACAACAAGTAGCAGAGGATAAGGACAGGAAGATAAGCAAGGATCAAAGCATCCTTCCAGTCATTCAAGAAATCAAGAATACAAGCAATATATCATGGGAGGTGACTGGGAAGAGATGGTGAACAACATGTACAGTCTTTGCCTCATGGAGTCTAGAGGGGAAGACAAAAGTAAACACATAAAATATTTTCAAAATGTGCTAAGAGCTATGAATGAAACTAACAAGAAGTTAAGATAAAGAAATAATCTAAACCCATTGCTGTCAAGGTGACTCCATGTGTTACAGAGTAGAACTTCTCCACAGGGCTCTCTTGGCTGTGCTCTTTACAGAACAGATCATCGGGCCTTTCTGGGCCTTTCTTCTGAGGCACAGCAGGGTGTATTCAAACCACCAGCCTTTTGGCTAGTAGTTGAGTGCTTAACTGTTCGCACCACACAGGGATCTTCTTTAGGTTAGATACTTCTAGATTACAACCCATACACACCACCCAGGAACCTAAAGGAATGATAGAGGCAAGGAATGTTCTGTGTGAGAGGTATCTGAGACAGAAAGGATGGAAAAGCACTCATCAAACCAAAGTCACTGCCACAGAGTTGATTCTAACTCATAGCAACCCTGCTGGGTTTCCAAGCCTGTAAATCTTTATGAAAGCAGACTGCCTCATCTTTCTTCTGCAGAGCTGCTTGTGGTTTTCAACCATAAACCTTTTGGTTAGCAGCCAAATGCCTTAACCACCACACCACCAGAGCCCCTTGTGGGCTAGCTTTGTAAAAGGCAGGGTAGAGAGTGTTCCAAACAGGGAACAGCATGTGCAAAACTCTTAAAGCATGTCCCCAAGGGCTGAAAGACCAATGGGGGTGGAACATAGCAAGTGAGCAGATGTATATCAGATAGGATGTGTTGAGCTGCAAACAATAAATGTGCAACTTTCCTAAATGTGGCTGGAACTCTAAAGATATTTATTATCCCATTTAACAGGAGGTTGACAATTCCAGAGTTGATTAGGCATCTCAACAATGTGTTTAAGGACCTGCTCCTTCCATCTGTCATCCTCAATGTGTGGGCAGTGTCTCCCTTATGGTTATTAGATGACTGGACCAGGCACCACATTCTCAACTACCAACATCCAGACATAGAAGAGAGGTGTGGAGGCATCTCCTCCTGAAAATTCTCTTATGAGAGTACAAGTAGTCTCCACCTTATAATGAGATTTCATTCCAATGACTCTATTATAAGTTGGTTCTGATGTAAGCAAAATACCTCAAATTTTCTTAGTTTTCATTATCATTGCATTTTATTATCAGTATCTTTATAAACCTGACATTTATTTCTCTTGAGGGTTGGAAACATTACATAGAAATATACAGATATATTTTCATACACACATGCATTAAAGAAAATACACAAATCATAAAAATTTCCTCCAATGATGAAGAAAAATTAGCCCACATTGGCATTTTGTCAGTTGTGGCAATAACTCCACTTGTGGAAGGTTCTGGATCATCTGGATTATAGGGAAACACATGGGACTAGGGATGGTGTTTCTGCTCAGAAAATTAGTGAACACTGTTTGTATGATCATTTTCTTTTATTCTTCTTATATTTCATAGTAACATGTCACTGCAACATGTCACACTGCTTCCTGAATCTGCCTATTGACTTTAGGAAAGCAATCAGCATTTGGGTCCATGGTTTCAAGCAACTGAAGCCCCTAATTTAGTTTAGAAAACTAAACCTATATGGCAATGTTTTTAATAGTCAATTATAAAATTGCATATCTGTGAGTGAACATCTGAGAATGAGAACAGCAGCAAATTACGTGCTGTAACACTGTGTGTTCCCTATTCCCAAGGATAAGATATATGGAAAACAAAACAAAAATAGACTATCGTTACAGTGGCTCATTGTAACTCAAATATGTCATAAGTCGTGGACTACTAGTCTTTCCTAGATGGCACCATCAGACATTCTCTTAAGTCCCATTGGCCAGAACTAAGTCACATGCTCACCCTTAAACTAATCACTAACAGTGAAGTCATGACATTCTCCCTCTGTGAATGGGAGGAAGGCTCACCACCCCTGAAAATGCTGCCATCTTTTTCTTGAAAACAAAGAAAAAGAAAAAACATACATGAACAAAATAGGAATTCTGCTACTGGAGAACATGAGAGGAAATGGCTGTTAGGAGAGTAACTGATCAAGAAGAGGCTGGAGAATTAGATAAGCCAATTCACACAGGGCCTTATAAGGCATTGCAAGTAGTTAGGATTTTATTTAAAGATAGTAATAACCATTGAAGGGTTTAAAGCCAAGAAGTAACAGGAAACTAAGTTTTTTAAATGCTGTGCTACATGAAGAACAGGGAGCCAGAGTGGAAATACTCACTGCTGTGGAGTCGGATTTGACTCATAGTGACCCCTCCTTGGGTTTCTGAGGCAGTATCACTATGGAAGTAGATTGCCCTACCTTCCTTCTGAGGAGTGTCTGGTGGGTTTGAACACCAGCTTTCTGACAGACTAATTAAGAGGCTACTGCCCTAGGTCAGTAAAGAGATGATGGTGGCTTGGATTGGAGTGGTAGACAGGCAGATGGAGAAAAGGGTATAACTTTGAGAGACATATTGAAGGTAAATAGGCAGAGTTTGATGGGACATGGAATGCAGAGGGCAAGAGAAAGGAGAAACTGGGCAGGACTTCCACGGTTTTGGCCTTGCAAACTGGTGGACAATGGTGCCATTTACTGAGATGGGGAAACTTAGGGAGAAATCAACTTGAGAGGAGAAACCAAGAAGTTTTTTTGTCATTGATGTTTTAATATGTTTGTGGCATCTGTGGGGCATTCAAATAAAAAATAGTAAACAGCTGGAACTGCAAGAGTAGAGTTCAAAGAAGAGATCTGGGCTCAATAAATAAATTTGGAATTCATTACTATATATTTAAAGATGGCAACAGAGGAGCTCTGGTAGCATAGTGGCTAAGGCACTTGACTGCTAACCAGAAGGCTGGCGGTTCAAACTCACCAGCCACTCCTCGGAAGGAAGCTTGGGCATTCCTACTTCCGTAGTGATACTGCCTCAGAAACCCAAGGAGGGGTCGCTATGAGTCGGGGCCGACTTGATGGCAAACAACAACAACAACAACAGCAAGAGCATGTAGATAGGGCCAAACTTAGGATGCCCAACATTTAGATAAAGGTAAAGAAGGAATAGTGACCCATGTGTGTTAGAGTAGAACAGTGCTCCAAAGAGTATTCAGTGGCTAATTTTTCACAATTAGATCACCAGGCCTTTCTTCCAAGGTGCCTCTAGGTGGACTATAACCACCAACCTTTCAGTTAGCAGCCAAGCATGTTAACTGTTTGTGTCATCCAGTTGAAATCAACTCAATGGCAAATAGTTAGTTAGTTTAAAAGAGGAATAAATGGGGGTGGGAGGTGGTGGAGGGAAAGCCAGGGGAGTGCAGTGTTTGCAGCCTGGAGAAAGTGTCTCTGAGGACAGGGTGTCAAATGTTGATGAGAAGCTAAAATAAGGAGTGTCCCTAGGATGGAACAACATGGAAGCTACCAGTGACCTCCATAAGCTGTCCAATGGAATACTGGGGACAGAGGCCATGCTGAAGTAGTCAGGAGAGTGACAGGAGGTGAGGAAGTAGAGACAGTGTGTGTCCACAATTCTGAGTTGTTTAGTTATGAAAGGAAGCAGAAACAGAGCAGGAGCTGAAAGAAGGAACCGCCACAGGTGGCTCTTTTAAAGACGATAACAGACCATGTTCACACTGCTGGGAACAAGCAAGTGAGGTCCTTGAGGTGGGATCTATAGCACAAGAGGAAGGGCTAGCCCCAGGAGCATCAAGAGGATCTGAACAGAGCTGCGGGCAAGCTTGCAGATTTGCAGGTGGAAAGTGAGGGAGCCCCAGCCTGCTGCCTTCTGTTTCCTCCATGAAATACGAGGTGAGACACCGAACCGACAGTGAGGGTGTAGGAGGTGATGTAGGAGATCTGAAGTGAGAGAAGGTAGGAAATAGAAGCCTTGGGGAGTGGAGAGGGAGTCTACCAGAGAAACATCATACGCTAAACTATCTTAAGAGGCCATTGAATTGAACTATAATTTTCTGTTAGGAAATCTCCTGGCCCCAGGGAATTCAATACTGTACTGAGTATAATACAAGATCAATTACAAAACTGATGCAGAGAACCCAGCTCCTGTTCTGAGGACTCTTCATTCAAGAAAAATAGGCAGGGGTCCCTGACCTTATACAATGGTGACAAGTGACCAGTTGCTGTCCAGTCTATTTTGACTCATGGTGACCCCATGTATGTCAAAATAAAACTGCATTCCATCAGATTTTCAAAGCTGGGACTCTGAAGCAGATGACCAGGTCTTTCTTCTGAGGCACCTACTCAGTAGGTTTGCCCCACCCAGGGGCTCCTTCTACAGTGGCAAACATCTCAAAAAAGATGCGCACTGATTTGTTTTGGCAAATCAAATCGCATTTTCCCCACTGATTTACATACAATTTCTGGGATGCTTCATCTTCATTTCTGAAGGATCTGTAATTGGCACTGGTTCTTAAGCTTGAACATAAAGTTTCCCAGTCCCTAAAGCCTCTCTGTCAAGTACTTAATGACCTGTAAAACACTCAAATGAAGCAAAAGAGCTCCAATTTTAAGGAACCTTGCAGCAAATCCTTTGTAAACTGAAATCTTTTGTAACCATCTCCCTCCACTGGTTTTCCTAAAGCGAGGCCAACCTGCATTCCTGGAGTTTGGTGGCCACAGCATGTACAGTGGTTTGTACTGACATTTTTTATTTTATACGACACTGACACACATCTGTTCAAATTAATTACTCTTCCAAGACTCTCCCCTGACTCATTTGGTGGAAACAAGAATTCTTGTGCCAATGTGAATACAGAAGAGGAGGAGGGATGCTACAGGCAGGGGTATGGAATAGGCGTTTTACAATGCATCAGAATGTAAGTATCAGCACTTCACTTACACCCAAAGTGTTTGTCTATGAGCATCAGACTAGAGTCAAAAAAGAACCAGAGCTACTGGGACAGAGACAGAGAAGAAAGCTATGTGCGACTGTCCTTAGCGGGGGGACTTAAGAGAAGAGGTGGTGGTGGACAGCAGAGGGGAAAAGAGGTAGAAGAGTAGCCGGGGTACACACTTTTAGGTTAAATTTTTGACATTATTGTCATTACAGCTACAGTGAAAAGAAATCAAGAGGAAGAGTGTGAAAAAAAGATTGAGTTTGTAAAAATGGTGTGGCAGAAGTGTGTGACCTCCTCTAACTTCACTAGGTAGGAGGAGAACCATTATCAGCATCAACAGCCCAAGGCTGATTGCTATGAGGTGGAGGTCAGACATACCTCCTCTCTCCAACCTTTTTACCAATTCTGACACCACCTGTCCCTCCCACAGCATACTCTACTCCTCTATTGGGTTCAACAATTCATTGTAATAGCTACTCAGAACTCAAAGACAATACTCCAGATTATGGGGTTTATTAGGGAAGTAACAGGTTGCAATTCAGGATCAGAAGCAACTCAGGATGCAGTCTTTGATCAGGACAGCTTCTTCATAGGCAGGCCTCATGGGCATGCCTCTCTCTGGCCCTCAGCCCTTGGGTCCCTCAGCCTGGCCTCCTCCTTGCTTGGGAAGTGTTACAAAGCTCTTTAGCTTTCACCAGTGAGTTCCTAGAGGTACCCCACTACACCAGGAAACCTCCTGCCTGAAGGCACTCAACTCTTTCACTCTATGGGTCAGCACACCCACTGATGCCACTCCATGGGCCAGGAAGCCCAAGCTGTCTCTCACTGGAGTCCTGGTTCTGCTGTCATCATTTTTCTGCCACTGCTTCTTGCAGTCTCGCACCATTTCCAGTGTTACAGCTCTCTCTCTATCTCCCTGTCTTCTGGGTCTAGGAGGTTCTCAGCGCAAGTCCAAAGGACACACTCTACTCTCTTTGTCTTGGTGGTAATAAAGTACCCTCCTCTTCCCAGGGATCTCAGAAGGAACGTTGGGCAATCCTACTTCCGTAGCGATACTGCCTCGGAAACCCAAGGAAGGGTCGCTATGAGTCAGGGCCTCGGAAAACCCAAGGAGGGGTCGCTATGAGTCAGGGCCGACTCAACGGCAAATAACAAATAACAACTTCTCAGGGATAGACTCTCTTTTAAGCCTAACATGGCAAAACTAAGCAATCCCCTCGTTAGGGGCCCATATACCTTTCACTTGGTCCCACCTCCACAAGGGTACCATGCACCTTATTTGCATTATTAGCAAGTTGTCCAATCCCCTTGATGAGTGACAAACACCTTATTTGCAGAATCCCACTCAAATCATTTGGTGGGAGGTACAAGAGAGCAGGAACAGGTAAGCCCTATGACAAGGAAGGGAAACAGCAAAGAGAGAGACTACCTGAGCTGTAGACTTTCCACTGTCCGGAGGGCACAGCCATTTTGATTGCTTACATGCAGCAGCCATTTTGGATATTTAAAGTGACCGAGGGTGCAGACATTTTGAATGTTTACAAGTGGTGGCCATTTTGGATATTTAAAGTGACTGAAGGTGCAGCCATTTTGAATGTTTACAAGTGGTGGCCATTTTGGGTATTTAAAGTGACTGAAGTTACAGCCATTTTGAATGTTTACAAGTGGTGGCCATTTTGGGTATTTAAAGTGACCAAGGGTGCAGCCATTTTGAATGTTTACAAGTGGTAGCCATTTTGGATATTTAAAGTAGCCGAGGGCACACCCATTTTGAATCTTTACAAGTGGCAACAATTTTGGATTTTAAAGTGATAGCATTCTCATTCAGATTCCAGGGACCTAAGAATACGGTTTGTTTGCCAAGGTCGGAAGGGACATATGAGAGGATGACAACAGGAAAGGAGACAGGTGGTGAGTGTATAAATGCTGTCAACTAGTGACTAGAGGAGCACGGTACCCTGCTTGCATAGATAACATACCAACAAAACTAAAATTGTGGGCAAGTCATTCCAACATACAATCACCAATTAAATATAAACACAAGAATGTCACAATGCCTTGAAGACAACAGAGCAACACAGTCCACACAAGGAAGCAAGATAAAGCAGATGAACAAGGGACCAGAATACAAGACAATCACCCAGACATATCATCATCAAACTTACCAAAACCAAAGACAAAGAAAGAATCATGAGAGCAGGATGAGAAAAATGAAAAGTTACCTACAAGAGGTAACCAGTAAGACTAAGCTCAGATTTCTCAGCAAAAAACATGCAGGTGAGAAGACAATGAGATGGTATATTATACAATCCTGAAAGAGAAAAATCTCTAACCAAGAATTAAGTACCCAGCAAAATTGTCCCTTATATAGGATGGTGAAATTAGGACATTTCCAGATAAGTAGAAATTAAGGGACTTTGTGAAAACCAGACCAACCTTACAAGAGATGCTAACGGGAGCCCTTTGGACAGAAAAGCAACAACAGCCAACAACTACTGACCATTAACACACATGATGATATAACTCAGAAACCAACCCAGCTATGGAAGTATCCGAAATAAAGATTGTAAACAGGGAACTAGAGACATCAATTGACAAATGAGGACAACTATAAACCAAAAAGAGGGAAAAAACTGTGTCATGACAGAACTTCTAGATGGTAGGGAAGTCAAGACAACTACAAGATAGAACAGACTGTTATAAACTTGGGAAGAAAACTATAAATCACAGGGTAACCTCAAAGAAAAATGATAAATCTTCACATCAAAAAACAGGGCCAGCATAAATATTCAGCAAATACTAAAACAATAGCAATGAAGGAAGTGATAATACGATTCATAAACAAAATGAGCTCAGCATAGAAAATTATATGGAACAAAGAAATTGCACCATGAAAAAGCACATGACAAAAATGACAGCAACAAATCCATATTTGCCGATAATTACATATCTGGCAAGGGACTTATCTCTAAGATTTATAGCGGAAGAGTGGATGACCAAACTATGGTACATACATACACATAATGGAATGCTATGCAGCACTAAAGAATAATGTAGAGTCTGTAAAACACCACATAATATGGATGAACTTGGAGGACATTATGCTGAGTGACATAAGTCAATCACAGAAGGACAAATATAGTATTAGTTCATTGTTGTGGAGAGTCAGGGAAAGGTTTATTTATGGAGGGAAACTTTCTTTGTCGGTTGCCAGGGGTGGGAGGGGAGGAGAGGGAACAAACACTGCCAAAAAAAAATGCATTAGACCCATGTCACTTTAGTTTTGCGTATTTCACTGTACATAAATTATACTTCAATAAAATGCATTAAAAAGACAGATGAAACAAGGAAAACAGAAAAAAAAAATGATTTGATGCATTGAACACCAATGATCGAGAACCAGAGGAATTGTAGGATGACATCAAGAACATTATCCATGAAGATAGCAAAAGGTCATTGAAAAGACAAGAAAGGAAGAAAAGACCAAACTGGATGTCAGAAGAGACTCTGAAAATTGCCCTAGAATGGAGAGTAGCTAAAGCAAATGGAAGAAATGTGACAAAGTAAAAGAGCTGAACAGAAGATTGCAGAGAGCAGCTCGAGAAGACAAAGTCAGTTATTATAATGAAACGTGCAATGACGTGGATTTGGAAAGACAAAAGGAAGCACACTTGGCATTTTTCAAATGGAAAGAACTGAAGAAAAAATTAAGCTTCGACTTGCAATATTGAAAGATTCTACGGGCAATATATTGAATGATGCAGGAAACATCAAAAGAAGATGGAAGAAATACACAGAGTCACTGTATCAAAAAGAATTGGTTGATGTTCATCCATTTCAGGAGGTGGCATATGTTCAAGAACCAGTGGTATTGAAGGAGGAAGTCAAAGCTGCACTGAGGGAAGTGGCAAAAAACAAGGCTCCAGGAATTGATGGGATACCCACTGAGAGGTTTCAGCAAACAGATGCAGCACTAGAGGCACCCATTCGGCTACGCTAGGAGATTTGGAAGAAAACTACCTGCCCAACTGACTGAAAAATATCCATATTTGTACCCATTCCAAAGAAAGCTGATCTCACTGAATGTGGAAATTATTGAGCAATATCATTAATATCACACGCAAGTAAAATCTTACTGAAGATAAGTCTAAAACAGTTGCAGCAGTATGTTGACAGAGAACTTCCAGAAATGCAAGCTGGATTCAGGAGAGGACGTGGAACAAGGGATATCATGGCTGATGTCAGATAGATCTTAGCGGAAAGCAAGGAATACCAGAAAGATGTTTACTTGTGTTTTATTGACTATGCAAAAGCATTCAATTGTGTGGATCATAATAAACTATGGATAACATGGAGAAGAATGGGAATTCCAGAATATTTAATTGTGCTCATGAGGAACTTGTACATAGAACAGGAGGCTGTCATTCGAACAGAACAAGGGAACACTGCATGGTTTAAAATTAAGAAGGGAGTGTGTCAGGGTTGTATCCTTTCACCATACTTATTCAATCTGTGTGCTGAACAAATAATCTGAGAAGGTGGACTATATGAAGAAGAAGGTGGCAGCAGGATTGGAGGAAGACTCACTAACAACCTACGTTATGCAGACAACACAACTTTGCTCACTGAAAGTGAGGATGACTTGAAACACTTACTGATGAAGACTGAAGACTACAGTGTGTGGTATGGATTACAACTCAATATAAAGAAAACAAAAATCCTCACAATGGGAGCAATAAGCAGCATCATGATAAATGGAGAAAAGATTGAAGTGATCAAAGACTTCATATTACTTTGTTCTACAATCAACACCAATGGAAGCAGCAGTCAGGACATCAGACATCATATAGCATTGGGCATATCTGCTGCAAAGGATCTCTTTCAAGTGCTGAAGGGCAAAGATGTTTCCTTGAAGACTATTGTGTGCTTGACATAAGCCATGGTATTTTCAATCACCTCATATGCATGTAAAAGTACCACGGACTGCTAAAAGAACGGTCCTGGAGGAAGTGCACCCAAAATGTTCCTTGGAAGCGAGAATGGCCAGACTTCATCTCACCTATTTTGGTCATGTTGTCAGAAGGGACCATTCCCTGGAGAAGGATGTCATGCTTGGTAGGGTGGAGGATCAACGAAAGAGGGGGAGACCTTCAACAAGATAGATTGACATGGTGGCTGCGCTGATGGGCTCAAGTATAGCAGGGATTGTAGAGCTGGCGCGGGATTGGGCAGTGTTTTGTTCTGCTGTGCATGGGGTCACTATGAGTCAGAAACGACTTGACAGCACCTAAGAACAACAACAACAACGTATGCATGGGAGAGCTGGATAATGAAAAAGGAAGACCGATGAAGAGTTGATGCTTTTGAGTTATGGTGTTGATGAAGAATGCTGGAAGTTCCATGTACTGCTAAAAGGGCTAACAAATCTGTCCTGGAGGAAGTGCAGCTGGAATGCTCCTTGGAAGTGAGAATGGCCAAACTTTGTCTCACCTACTTTGGTCATGCTGTAAGAAGGGACCATTCCCTGGAGAAAGATATCATGCTTGGCAAAGTAGAAGGACAATGAAAAAGGGGAAGGCCCTCAACGAGATGGATTGACACAATGACTGCAACGATGGGCTCAGGTATAGCAAGCATCATGAGGCTAGCACAGGACTGGGCAGTGATTTGTTCTGCTGTACATGAGGTCACTATGAGTCAGAGATGGCTCAACGGCACTTAACAACAACAAGACCATGGCTAGAAATACCATGTAAAATTCATCCATTGTACTGTAGAGCTGAATCAAGAAGGTGGTCACAGCCAGAACTAGATGGTGCACAGCAACTGCTACTGACTACTCTGATCAGGATCACAATAGAAGGTCCTGGACAGAGAGGGAAGAAAAAAAAGTAGAATAAAATTCAAAATCATTAAAAAAAAAAAACAGACATACTGGTCTATAGAGACTAGTGGATGACCCTTAAATACCCTTCAAGCCTAGAACTGAATCCACTCTGGGGATCCACATTCAGTGAAACTATAGACAGACCTATAAAAATAATAACACCAGGGAGCAATGTAGTCTTCAGTATAATCAACTACACAACACTAAAGAGCAGCATTTGCCCAAAAACAAAGCTCAGAAGGTAGTAAGGGGCAGGAAAGGAGGATGAAAGGAAACAGGAAACCCAAGGAGGAAGTGCAAAGAGTGCTGTTACATTTAGGGGATTGCAATAAACATCATGAAACAAAATGTGTAGAAACTGTTGAATAGAAAATGAACTTGCTCTGTAAACTTTCACCCAAATACAGTAATTTAAAAAAAAAAGAAGAAGAAGGTGAAAAGAAGGTGGTCATAGGATAGTACCTTCTCGAGGCACTAACTCACCTGCCAACCAGTGGCATATGCTCACCCCAGGCCCATCTGCTGGTGTCAAACCTGGGCTGCAGGTATGGGAGGAGAGGTAAGAGAACACAGGCTCCTACAATTGGTGTTTCCTGCAGCCTAGTGAGGAGAGGATGTGTGTGAGGGGAGAGGAAAGGATAAATATAGGCTCCACACTGATATTTTTCAGATGTGGCCAGGTATCTCAGAATAGCAACTTGCCTCAGTTTACAACTCAAATCTGAGATGGAAGCAAATTAGGAAGCCAGATTTCCTGTGATTTAACAACTAAACACACTGCCTCTTATCTCCAACCATCACAATGTGTGAGAGTCTCAGGTCCCAGATCAAAGTCAGCCCAAAGAAACTCAGAGAAGGGTGGAAGATGAGGATTATCTCAATATTCTTAACCTCTATACATTTTAATTTAGCCCACCTGTAAAACAGATGGCAACACCAACCTCAAGAGTTACTGAGAGGATATTGCAGGTTTGCTTGTTTTTCTTCTTTTTATTTCCCTTTTCTCTTTTTTTGGTTACTGTTCCTGTGTGATTACATGGTGTATTTTACGTCCAGG
>NW_006922132.1:1327719-1329013 GCF_000298275.1 Orycteropus afer afer
ATAGCGACCCCTCCTTGGGTTTCCGAGGCAGTATCACTACAGAAGTAGGATTGCCCAACCTTCCTTCCGAGGGGTGGCTGGTGGGTTTAAACCGCCAGCCGTCTGGTTAGCAGGCAAGTGTCTTAGCCACTATGCTACCAGAGTTCCCAGGGGGAAATTTAGGGGCCCTAATATATGGCATAAATAGACGATCAAGCATAACTCAAAATGCACAAACAGCAGAAGATAAACCAGATGATTGGGAACTTCTAAATATTAATTTTTTTATGTGCTTCCAAAGACTTCAGCAAAAGAGTCAAAAGAGAGCCTACAAATTGGGAAAAAATATTTGGTAATGACATATCTGACAAGGGACTTACCTCTAGAATTTATAAAAAACACCAACACCTCAATAACAAAAAGACAAACAATCCAATTAAAAAATGGGCAGAAGACATGAATAGACACCTTACCAAAGGAATATTCAAGCGGCCAACAAACATGAAGAAATGCTCACAATCATTAGCTATTGTTGTTGTTGTTGTTGTTATGTGCCGTGGAGTCGGACCCGACTCATAGCGACCCTTCCTTGGGTTTCCGAGGCAGTATCACTACGGAAGTAGACTGCCCCATCTTCCTTCCGAGGAGAAGCTGGTGGGTTTGAACCACCAGCCTTCTGATTAGCAGTCAAGCGCCTTAGGCACTACGCTACCAGAGCTCCCTATTAGCTATTAGAAAGATGCAAATCAAAACGATAATGAGATACCATCTTGCTCCAGCACTAGTAGCAAAGTTCAACAAGACGGAAAATAACAAATGCTGGCGAGGTTGTGGAGAGATTGGGACTCTCATACACCGCTGGTGAGACTGTAAAATGGTACAACCACTGTGGAAAGAAGTATGGCAATTCCTTTAAAAGTTGGAATTAGAAATACCATTTAACCCAGCCATTCCATTACTAGGTATATACCCTAAAGAAGCGAGAGCCATGACAAGAACAGATATATGTACATCCATGTTCATCGCAGAACTATTTACAATAGCCAAAAGATTGAAACAACCTAGGTGTCCATCAACTGAGGAATGGATAACCAAACTATGGTACATATCCACAATGGAATACTATGCAACCCTAAAAAATAATGTAGAATCTGCAAACCACCACATAACATGGATGAACTTGGAGGACATTAAACTAAGTGAAATAAGTCAATCACAAAAGGACAAATATTATATTAGGTCATTATTGTAAAAATCAAGGAAACATTTATCTATGGAAGGAAATTTTCTTTGTTGGTTACCAGGGGTGGGAGGG
>NW_006922132.1:1329904-1332801 GCF_000298275.1 Orycteropus afer afer
TGGACACACACCTGTGGTTTCCAGCCAAACAAAAGACAGGCATATGCATTGAACATTTACCTGAGGTAGATACACTCCTTGTAGAGAACAATCATGGAAGAAAGAAGGGCTGCTTATGCACAAGGATACAGCTCAGGGGGCAGGAGTGCACGGAGGGATGAACACAGGGAAGAGGTAACTATTGGGAGGAAGTGGAGGGGAGCTGTTACATTATGGTAAATTGTGGTCAATGTCAGGAGCCAAAGTGTATGTGAACTGCTGTATAGAAAGTGAATTTGCTCTGTAAATTTTCACCCAAATCACAATTAAAAAAAAAAAAAAAAGAGTTACTGAGAGTTACCTATGTGCGTAAATCACTTAGCACAGTGGCTGCCATCCACAAATGAAAGGTTAGGCTTGCCTGGAAGAAGGGGCCTTGGCTGTACAGTCTCCAGAAAGGTCATCACACAACTTAAGTGGTGCCTAAGGTTCCACTGATACATATTTGTCACCAAGGCACATATGAGTCACCATATAGTCAGCCATGGGCTTCCTAAGACAGATCCCAGTCCAAATCAAGGTAATGAGCAAAGCACAAATTCATGCATTTATTCTCTCTGCAATTGAACTGACTGCCAACTACATTCCAGGCACTGTGCTTGGCCTAGAAATTCAGCAATGAACGAGACAGACATACCCAAGATGATCTGCCAGCAGTAAGTGGTGCTTGGGAACTGGAAGTCAGGATCAGGAAGTCCTCATTGAGGTCTCTGTCTGGGCATCAGGCCAAGCCACCAGGCTGGTCCACAAGGCAGAACACTACTTCCAGGTCAGACTGCAGAGTCTGAAAGCTGATTTAATTCTAATTCCTTTGGACAGAGAAAGCCTGAGGCTGTGAGGAAATGTTCTGCCTGGGCAGGATGAACTCAGGAGCAGGGGTGCTAAGACCCCATGGGTTAGCTATAAGGAAGCAGAGGTAGGGGTAAGGTGTGAGCTCTGAGATGAGGTTGAAACAATACGCAGAAAAGGGAAAAGCCAGTGGGAACTAATTCTTTATGGCTGAAAAGGCCATTGAGACCTCCTGGTCCCAGCCCTTGGCCTTCAGAAAAGGGAAGTCCTTGAATCAGTAGGAGGTATCAGTTAAAAGTCCCAGAGCTGTCTCTGCCCCTCTTCAGCCCCATGACTATTCAACCCATACTTTGTTCTCTGGGCCTCAAGGCTTTGGTAGAATAACCTTTAATTCTAGGACCTCCTGCTCTGGCCTTCTAGGAGTGAAGACAAGGAGAAGCCTTTACATGTGGAAATGTCAGCCACCTAAGCAGATGGCACTGTTCATCCCTCTGACCTTCTTGGCTATCAATACCTTTGAAATATATATTAAGAGAGACAAATGTCTTCTGCCTTGCTGAGGAGGAGATTGATTATAGATGGTGAAGCCAGCCAGGCAGGGGATAGAGAGAGACCCGAGGGGTGAGGGTTCTGTTTTGTTTTGAGTGCCCCCTGTGAGCCAAAGAATGCAAACAGGAGAGCTCCCACAGCAGACTACCATCACCTCAACACCCTTGTCTGTTTCTCCAGCATTCTGAGCCCAATCCTTCTCCAGAGGTTGTGTCTAATTCAAGATGTTCGACTGCTAGAATAAAGCACAGGGAGCCAGCACTATGGAGGTTCCATGAGTTGAGACCAGGCAGCTGAGTCTCCCATAGAGGACCCGGTTGTTAGTGATCTTCGGCAGAGATGGTAGTTCCATCCTGAACAAAAGCTCCTCACAAGAGTTTCCTCATGCCACAGACTCTTTGTAGCATCTTCTTATAAAAGGCTACCCATTATTTCCAGAATAAAGACTCAAATTTTTTAACCTGAAACCCAAGACCCTTCTAGACCTGACCCAACCAACCTTTAAACTCTTATCTGACTATCCCTTATACCAAGACATTTGGCAAAGCCTGGAAACAGTTTTGGGTGTCACAACTTGTGGGAATGGAAATTTGCTACTGGGATCTAGTGGGTAGAGGACACCCTACAATGCAGAGGACAGCTCCCACAACAAAAATTGTTGTTGTTGTTGTTGTTATGTGCCGTCGAGTCGGACCCGACTCATAGAGACCCCTCTTTGGGATTCCGAGGCAGTATCACTATGAAAGTAGATTGTCCAACCTTCCTTCTGAGGAGTGGCTGGTGCATTTGAACCACCAGCCTTCTAGTTAGCAGTCAAGTGCCTTAGGCACTATGCTACCAGAGGTCCTACAACAAAACTTATCTGGCCCCAAATGTCAATACCCAGGTGAAGAAACCTTACCCTGAACAATCCCTTGAGGCCAAACTGTTGTATTTGTTATTCCAAACACTTTGCTCCTTAGTTTATACCCTTGACCTCTCTGGAATGCCTCCCCTGCAACCAAGCCTTTCTGAATCTTCCTGCAAACCCACATGTGCTGTCAGGCTTTCTTGATCAGTGTAGCTCACAGTAACTGCCTGCTCTCTGAAAACCTACTCAAGAATGAGGCAAGAAATGAATGGCCTTATTTTGTGACCACTGTCTCCCTCTCCCACTATGAGGCCCAAGAGGGTCCACTGCATTTTATACTCTTCTCTCCCACTCTGTGTTTGCACATGGTAGGAACCAGATATGCTTGTAGATTGGCTGCCAAGCATTAAGAAAGGGAGCTAACTGCAAGGTGATCACCTCACTCTAACACTCCAACCCCAAGAACACCATAATTTAAGATGCTTCTTCCCCAACAGACCTCAAATCTGGGTATTGAGAAACCTGAGGACCAGAAGAATTTTTCTTGAGCCCTACCTAAGTTATTTCACCTCCCTTTGGATCCCTGGCTTTTTAAAAAGCCAGGAACCTGGACAGAAGAGCAGTCAGCCCCAGGATTACAGGTGAGGAGAGACAACTCAGGGACACCCAA
>NW_006922132.1:1334306-1337848 GCF_000298275.1 Orycteropus afer afer
AAGAAAGCAAGAGATCACTAAAAAGACAAGAAAAGAAGAGAAGACCAAAGTGGATGACAGAAGAGACTCTGAACCTTGCCCTTGAGCGGAGATTGGATCCCAGGTTTCCTCAGGTGTGGACAGAGTCCAGCCACACATGAACAAAAACAGATGCTCTGGATGTTTCTGTCTCACTCACCTCCAGCACCTACCCTCTTGAATCTGTATGCTCATAGTCTGCATGTACAGCTCACAGTCCAGGGCAACAAATGGAATTCATGAAAATGGTTTGGCAAATCCTAGCAGTCAAGTGACTGACAGAGGTTTTCACACTGAGCCCTGCATTCAGAATAATTACGCTGTATTAGAATAGAATTAGAGAGATCTCTTAATAATGCAGCCAGGTGCTCCAGCAGCGGCATCCTTGTCTAATAAGGCCCTGTTCTTCCCCTTATTTTGAAAGGTAGATCACTGGTCTCCTGGTACCTGTCTCAACCCCTGAAGACTTCCCCAGCATCTGAGTTGACCAGTTTTTACCCAAGTAGCCTGCCAGGCCCAAGACACCATGAGACTAAGTATACCTGCCTATCTGACCCACGGTCAGGCTGACCTTCCAAACAAGGTGTAAGATGAATGGGCTTGGTCTGAAAATCAGTCCCAAAGAGCTCCTGACTTACTCCCTACACGTTACCAATCCAAACACCTAAAACAGATCCATTCCTACCTAGAACTCCATTGTGGAGAAATGATGACAATAGTAATAGCTCATAAGTCTGTTTGTCTGATAATGTGCTAGGCATTTCACATCTGCCATCTCAATAGATATCATTTTCCCTACTTTGGGTGTCAGAGACTTGAAGTAATTTTTCCAAGGTGACATAGGGAATACATAGCAGAGCTAGGATTCAAACCCTGAGTCATCTAATCCAAAGCCCATGCTCTTCTCCACACATGGTCTTATGAGAATCCTTTCCCCATGTCAAAATGGCTCCAAAGATTTCCTCCAACAACTCATAACTGGCCTGAGCTGCCTTCCCCAGGGGCTGCTCACCTCTGATTGTTAGTGTCATTACATTAGGTTTCTTTTCACTCCAATTCCCATTATATCATCTCAGACTGGCATTATAAAGCAGCCACATCATAAACATCAGCTTGATTACAAGCAGAGACTGTTGCCTCTAATAAATAAGCATGTGGAATGCATATAGAGGGAGAAAGAGACACCTCTATATTTTCAGTTTTGTAAAGACAAATCGCCTCGATTGTTTAATCAATAAAAATGCCTCTCTAACTCCTACTGTTATTACAAAGCAATTTCAGACAGAATGAAAAAGAAGCATCACATCTGTATTCCTGTCAGGGCAGACAGGGTCTGATTAGTTCGATGGATGAAGGACCAGACCCAACACCAGTCCCCTGAAGATTTGTGTCTGGATGTCCCCTCGCCACTATGCCTGGGGTCCTCAGCAGTTCCTGGGGCAGACGAGAGAGTAGTGGATGTCTTGATCTTAACTGGCATCAGATTTTGGGGAGGCTGTAGCACAGAGAGATTCATCTAAATTGTGGGGTTTAATCTAATCAGGGGATTCCTAGGGACCAACACACACAGCAGGCCACAAGAAGGGCAACCTTGCTCCAGGGCAGAGAGGAGGGAAACCAGAGAGGAGGACACCATCCTAAATGTTTCACTGTCATCTCTTATTCTCCATCCCTACAACCATTGCCAAGTTCAGACACTCTTCCTCTTGTACCTGGACAGCAGCGTCCTCATCAACCTTCCGGCTTCCCACCTCCTGGCCTCTAATTCACACTGTGACCCTGGTAACAAACCTAAAACAAACATCTGGTGAAGGAAGGGATGGTCACTCCCTTATAGAAAGCTGTTGACTGATCTCCCCAACGCCTACATGAGAAGGTCCAATTTCCTCTCTTTAAATAAAGGCCCTTCCTGAATTGGCCCTGCCTTCTCTTCCAGCCTCACCTTCTGTTTGCCTACTTATTATGCACCTTTTCCTCTAGCTGCTCCAAACTCCTTGCTGTCTGAACACACCCTATACTTTATGCTCCTAAGCCTTTGCACATTCTGATCCTTCCACTGAAATGTTATTATCCAGATTCTCTGCTTGACAAACCTCTCCAAAACCAAACCAAACTTACTGCCATCAAGTCAGATCCAACACATAGCGACCCCTCCTTGGGTTTCCAAGGCGGTATCACTATGGAAGTAGACTGCCCAATCTTCCTTCCGAGGAGTGGCTGGTGGGTATGAACCACCAGCTTTCTGGTTAACAGTCGAAAGCCTTAGGCACTACGCCACCACAGCTCCCCTTTACTCATCCTTTAAAACCCACTCATGTGTCCACCTCTAAGGCACCTTCTCTGCTTCTCCCGTACTCCTGCCTCAGAGGTTCCCCACTCATTCCTAGTGCATGGCTCTATCACTGCATTCAATGTGTAGCTACCTAAGGATCCTTGGTGATGCAGAGATTAAGTGTTCGACTGCTAGCACAAAGGTCAGTGGTTCAAACCCAAAGGTCAGAGGTTCGAACCCAGAAGTCAATGGTTCAAATCCATTGACTATTCTGCAGGAGAAAGATGTGGCAGTCAGCTTCCGTATAGATTTATAGCCTTGGAAAATCTATCAGGCAGTCCAACTGTGAGTCAGAATCAACTTGATGGCAACGGGTTTCGTTTTTTAGTTTGGAAGTGTCAGCTTACATTCATGCCAGTGACTTGCAAAATGTATTATCTCCAGCCCTTACCTATGCCCTGACTCCAGACTCATATGTCCAACAGTCTCCTTGACAAATCTTCTATACCTAATGAACATCTTTCCATCCCTAAACTTGCTTCTCCCCAAGGCTCCTCTATCTTAGAAAATGGTACCACGCTCCAACCAGTTGCTTGAACCAAACTTACAGTCACTCTTAATTACTCCTTCTACCTCATGTCCAAATATAAGACCTGTCAATTCATTTTAAAAACACATCTAATGCCCTCAGCAGTAATTTAATGAGGAAAAAGTCTTTTCAACAAAATACAAAATGAATCATAGACCTAAGTATAAAATTTAAATTATAAAACTTCTAGAAGAAAACACAGGAGAAAATCTTTGTGACCCTGAGTTAGTTAGGCAATGACTTCTTAGATACAATGCCAAAAGCACTATCTATAAAAGGAAAAATATTAATATAAGCCAGATCACTCAGAAAGAAAATATTAATATATTTTAATAATTAAAAAAATATCTGCAATAAAAAGGAACAACTGATAGCCAGAAAAATGGATCATATATCTGAGAAAGGAGTTGCATGCAGAATATATGAAGAACTTTCAAAACTCTGTAATAAGGAAACAAAGAACTCAATATAAAAATGCGCAAAATAGGAGGAGGCGGGGCAAGATGGCGGACTAGGCAGAAGGATTGCACAGACCTTCTTCAACAAAGAAAAGGGAAACCAATAAATACAGACACAGAAGATAATCTTGGACCCCTGAGCCTTGAAGGAAAGGATGCAGATTTGGACTAAACCCCAACTAGCAGAAGAATTTGCGTGAAAATA
>NW_006922132.1:1344289-1361112 GCF_000298275.1 Orycteropus afer afer
AAAAAAAAAAAAAAAAAAAATGCGCAAAATATCTGAACAGGCCACTTCACCAAAAAAGATATGTGGATGTCCAATAAGCAGATCATCAGTCATTAGGAAAATTAAAATTAAAACAATGAGTTCCCACTAAACATACCTGTTGTTGTTGTTAGGTGCCATCAAGTCAGCTCCAACTCATAGCGACCCTATGTACAACAGAATGAAACACTGCCTGGTCCTCGGTCATCTCAAAATTCTTGTTATGTGTGGTAGTTAAGGTTATGTGTCAGCTTGGCTAGGCCTGGTTTTGAGTGGCTGGGCAGCTGGATGTAGTTATTCCCCATGGTAATACTGGTAATCAATTTCATGGTAGAATATACTGTGAGCAACTGAGTAGCTGCCTCAGGGATGTGGTCTGCTTCTAGTATATAAAAAGAAGCTTTGAGAAAGGTCATGAGCTTTTTGGCACGTCTGAATCCTGCATTTGGCTGAGTCTCAGTGGCCTGGCATGTTGTCTGCCAATCTTGAGACTGTTTCTGGACCTGAACTAGTGGCATGCTATGTTACTTAATTATCTTGGGACAGTGCCATTTTACTTGTTGACCATGGGTTTGTCAGCCTCAGCTGCTGAGTTTAGAGAAGCCTCCAGCTTTAGTGGGCCAGGAGCAAGAGGAAGACTTGAAGCCCAAGGTTGAGGGGCCTTCACCCAACCCCTAGGACAGGCACTTTGTTTGAACTGGGACTTCTAGCCTTCTAAACTGTAAGAGAATACATCCCTGTTTGTTAAAGCCACCCACTTGTGCTATTTCTGTTATAACAGCACTAGAGACTATGCTAGACTAACACTATGCCTAAGCCCATTATTGCAGCCACTGTGTCAATCCATCTTGTTGAGGGTCTTCCCCTTCTTCTCTGACCCTCTACTTTACCAAACATAGTATCTTTGTCCAGGGAATGATTCCTTTTGACACACGACCAAAGTAGGTGAGATGAAGTCTGTCCACTCCCACTTCCAGAGAGCACTCTGGATGTACTTCTTCTAGAACAGATTTATTAGCTCTTCTGGCAGTTCATGGTATCTTCAGTATTCTTTGCCAACACCATAGTTCAAAAGCATCAAATCTCCTTTGGTCTTCCTTATTTATTATCCAGCTTTCACATGCATATGAGGTTATTGAAAATGCCATGGGTTGGGTTAGGTGTACCTTAGTCTTCAAAGTGACATCTTTACTTTTCAACATTTAAAAGAGGTCTTTTAAGCAGATTTTCTCAGTGCAAGATAATGTCTGATTTCCTGACTACTACTTCCTTGGGTGTTGACTATGAATCCAAGTAAAATGAAATCCCTGACAACTTCAACCTTTCTTCTGTATATCATGATGTTGCTTACTGGTCCAGTTGTAAAGATTTTCATTTTATGTTGCAGTGTAATCCATATTGAACAGTGTAGTCTTTGATCTTCAGCAGTAAGTGCTTCGAATCATCTTCACTTTCAGCAAGCAAGGTTATGTTATTTGCATATTGTAGGTTGTTAATGGTTCTTTCTCCAATCCTGATGACACATTCTTCTTCATACAGTCCAACTTCTCAGATTATGTGCTCAGTAGAGACTGAATAAGTATGGTGAAAGGATACAACCCTGATACATACCCTTCCTGATTTTAAACCAGGCAATATTCCCTGGTTCTGTTTGAACAACAGCCTCTTGGCCTATGTACAGGTTCCTCACAAGAATAATTCAGTGTTCTGGAATTCCCATTTTTCATAATGTTATCCATTACTTGTTATGATCCACACAATCAAATGCCTTTTCACAGTCAATAAAACACAGGTAAATATCTTTCTGGTATTCTTCACTTTCAGCCAAGATCCATCTGACATCAGCAATGATATCTCTCATTCTATGTCCTCTTCTGAATGCAGCTTGCATTTCTGAAAGTTCCCTGTCAATATACACCTGCAAGTATTTTTAATTTTCTTCAGTAAGATTTTACTTGTGTGTGATACTAATGATATTATTCAGTAATTTCCACATTCTGGTGGGTCACTTTTCTTCGGAATGGGCAAAAATATCAATTTCTTTCAGTCAGTTGGCCAGGTAGCCATATTCCAAATTTCTTGGCATAAATGAGTACGTACCTCCAGTTCTGTATCCATTTGTTGAAATATCTCAATGGGTATTTCATCAATTCCTGAAGCCATGTTTTTCACCACTTCCTTCAGTGCAACTTGAGCTTATTTCTTCAATACCATTGGTTCTTGATTATATGGTACCTCCTGAAGTAGTTGGAAATCTATTAATTTTTTCCTATACAGTGACTCTGTATACTCCTTCCATCTTCAACATACCTATTAGAATGGATACAATTCTATTTAAACAGAAAAAAAAGGGGTTGGGAGAACAAAACCAAGTGCTGTTAAGGATGCAGAACAACTAGAACTCTCATACATTGGTGGTAGCAATGCAAAATGGTGCACACACTCTGGAAAACAGCTTAGCAGTTTCTCATAAAGTTAAACATATATTTACCTTATGATCCAGCTATCCCACTCCTGGGTATTTATACAAGTGAAATTAAAATGTATGTTTACATAAAAACCTGTACTAAAATGTTTAAAGCACTTTTATTTTAAATTTACAAAAACTGAAAGCATCTCAAATGTCCTTCAGCTGATGAACAAATAAACAAACTGGTATTTCCATACAACGGAATACCACTCACCAATTAAAAAATGAATTTCAAATGCATTATGCTAAGTGAAAGAAGCCAGATTCAAAAGGCTACAGGCTACATATTATATTATTTTATTTATGTGGTTTTCAGAGAAAGCAAAGATCTAGGTATATCTGGTGGTAGTTATACAATTTTATGTGTTATCAAAACTCATCAAACTGTACCCTAAAAAGTATGAATTTTACTATATGTAAATTATACCTATTTGAAAAATTAAAATACACACATCTGGAATTTGCCCAATACATATATGTTGCCTCCAAGGCCACTTTTCTATACAAGCCTCCATCAGCTCTCACCTCACTCACTGCCTTTGAGTCAATTCTGACTCATAGCAACCCCCTATGGGTTTCTGAGGCAGTAACTCTTTTTGGAAGTAGATTGCCCAGTCTTCCTTCTATGGAGCAGCTGGCGGGTTTGAACCACCAACTTTCTAGCTAGCAGTCAAATGCCTTAGGCACTGTGCCACCAGAGCTCCTTGGTTCTTACCTAACCTACTGCTATTCATCACTTCTACTTTTACTCCCCTATAATTTTTCCTGAAAAAGCAGTAAAAAAAATAAAATAATAATATACATCAGATTATGTCACTCCCCTGCTTAAACTCCTCTATTTTCTCATTTCATTTTAAATAAAATCTAAATTCCTTCCCTGCCTACAAAGCAAAGCCTACCTTTCTGACCTCAGCTCATATGACTCCCCATTCGTTTACCATCATGCAGCCAGCCACTCTGGCCATCTTTCTGTCTCTCAAAGATACCACGCACGTCCCCACTTTGGGGGTTTTGCTCTTGCCTAGTTCCCTTTGCCTGGAAGACTCTCTGATCTGTGTGGCCGGCTCCTTATTACCTTTTAGAGCTTAGCTTAAATGTCACCTCCTCAGAAAGACGCTTCCTCAGTTCACCTTCACAAAGTCCCACCCCACCTTGTCACTCCAGGTCATATTTTCCAGCTTCAATTTTGTCATGGCACTTGCCACTTGCAGGTAATCCTTCTTTACTACTTGTCTTGCTCCATGAAAGCATGTCCACTCTAGCCTTGTTCACTACTGAGTCCTTAGTGCCAGAACAGGGCTTGCACAGTGGGTGCTCAATAAATACTGGTTGAATTGAACTGTCATCTTCAGGTAGGAATCTGTCTGTGAGCCTTCGTTGGTATTCACAGAGATGTAAGAGGTAGGGAAAGCACAGGACTGCCTTCAAGAGCTCCTTCACTCACCCCACACTTGGGGAGGAGTTACTTAACCTGGACTTCCAATAGCCAGTGGTGGCAGAGCCACAGCTCAAATGCAGCTAGCTACCAGCAGAGCTGGGGCACGTGCAACCCTCTCCTGTTCTTGAGTATATGTAGAAATGGGTCAAGATGGGGCCAAGCCAAGAAGGGTGGAAGAAAGACACAGCAGGGCAGTACCATGAAACAGGGAGATCTGCCAGCCTTCACAGCACAGCATTGCCCTCAACCTTGCCCAATCTCTAGCTGAGGGGCAGTTGACGGGCTGAGGGGCAGTTGCTGGGTGGTTCTCAGGAATTTGATTCTGCCAGGTTGTACTGAATGCCAAACACATATCTAGTGCTGCACTGGGTGTCCATGTGTCTCCCTCTACAGAAGGGAGGAAAGGTAGCTAATATTGACTTACTGGGTACCTGATATGACCTAGACACTTTAGCTGTGTGTTATCTCATTTAGCACCCACAACAACCCGGTAAAGTTGACAATAGTATCCTTTTTTTTTATGTGATCTCAGCAGGGTCACATGTGTTATAAGTGGCAGAACCTTTGGAGTCTGTTTTGGTTACCTAGTGTCGCTCTGACAAGAATATACCACAAATGGAATGGCTTGAACAAACAGGAGTTTATTCTCTTACAGTTTGGAGTCTTTAAGTCCAAGTTCAAAGTGCCAGGCTCTAGGAGCTGGGTAAAAGCCCCTCAACTTTAGGCTTCAGCTCTGCCTCCTGCTCCCAGCTCACTGGAGCTAGAGGCTTTTCTTCACTCAGACAGCTGCTGGCTGCAGAGACTGACAAGCGCAAGGTTGACAAGTCAAAAGACACAGTCCCAATATTACCAAACCACACAGCAGGCCATTAATTCAAATCCATTAAAAGTCCCTAGATCGCCACTTGGAAGGGAATCTATGTAGGAGATCCTTGATTAAGAAGGAGAACAATGTGGAACAAAACTCAAAATCATTTGGAGAAAAAAAAAAAAGTGGGTACCAGGTTTGCTGGTCCGATAGAGCCTGGTGGAACCACTGAGACTATGGCCCCTAGCTGCCCTTCAGGTCTGGAATTGAACCCACACCTGTGGTTTCCAGCCAAACAAAATACAGGCATATGAGTTGAACATTTACCTCAAGTAGATACACTCCTTGGAGAGAACAATCATGGGAGAAAGAAGGGCAGCTTGTGCACAGGGAGACAGCCCAGGGGGCAGGAGTGTATGGAGGGATGGACACTGGGAAAAGGTAACTTTGGGGAGGAAGTGGGAGGGGAGCTGTTGCATTGTGGTAATCTGTGGTCCATGACATGAGACAAAGTATATGTGAACTGCTGTATGCAAAGTGAATTTGCTCTGTAAATCTTCACTCAAATCACAATTTAAAAAAAAAAGTCCCAAGATCAGCAGAGCATGGCAGGCTGCTGAACAATGACTTGGCTACATGCAGAGTTCAAGCATGCCATAAGCTAGAGACCATTCCCAAAGCTGCTTCTTATATATGGGAAGCAGACCATATTCCTAAAACAGCTACTCAGCTGCTCCAATACATTCTACCATGGAGTAAATTACCAATCTCACCACGGGGAATAACTACATCCAGCTGCCCAGTCACTCAACCAGGCCTAGCCAAGTTGACACACAAACTTAACTACCACAGAGTCCAAGTCTAGAGCTGTTTCCATTGCCTGCCTAGGGGCAGCTTAGCCGCACACTCTCTTCCAGCCTCTGGTTAAGTACTAATCCTGCATCTTTTCAGTACGAGAGTATGAACAGGCCAGACAACCCCAGAGGAGCCTGATGTTTTAACAGCCACCCTCTCCTTTCTTATGCCCTGTTTTGTAACCACTTGCGTCCCTCAGTGTTTCCTTATTTCCCTTCTCCTATGAATACAGACAAGGAGTTCTGTTGGCACAGTGGTTGAAGCATTTGACTGCTAACTAAAAGGTCAGCAGTTTGAACCAACCAGCTATTCTTCAGGAGAAAGATGAAGCAGTCTGTTTCTATGAAGATTTACAGCCTTGGAAACCCTATGGGGTAGTTACACCTGTCCTATAGGGTCACTATGAATTGGACTCAACTCGATGGTAGTGGGTTTAGGTTTGGGTTTGAGTGGGTACAGACACACAGCTAAGATCAAATGTGTTCAAACATCCCAGCCCTGGGGCAGTCATTTGATGTCCTTCCATTTCCCTGCCCTCTGGTCTTGCTTCTCTACTTCTGTCTCCATCTCCCTTGTGTCTGCCTCATGCCCCTGCCTTTGTCTGTCTCTCTGTTCATCTTTGCTTCTTTGTCTCATGCATGTACTCACACTACCCTTTTCCAACTCACTTCCATCAGTTGTTCAACTCATCCTGCCTAAAGGACAGGACCTTGCTGCTGTAGAGGATCAAGGGTATCAAAAGGATATCTGAGTGTGGCTATGATCCCCAGAGCTGAAGCTCAGCAGTTCGTGACTGCACAGGGGCTTTTGGTGCTGAACCCTGCTCCCGTATGGTCACTTCTCATTAAGTTCTCAGTCATACTAAACAGCCCACCAGTCACTTGTTTCAGTCAGCTGCGGCTGCACAACTAGACACTACTGGGGGAGGGGCTCTTTCCAGCAGGTGCACTGGACCAGCTCAGCTGCAGCCCAGCAGTGTGGTTAGGGAGGGCTGCAGAGTAGAAGGCAGGGAGAAGAGGGCAGGGACTGGCATAATTTCATGACTGTCCTTTCCTAGCCGACAGGCACAATGACTCTGTGATCCCCTAGCTCTCTAAATTAGCTGCATTTTACGATCCCCCTGTCTGGCAGGAAATGTCCCATTAAATCTTAATGATCTTCCTTCCAAGAATTCTCCAGTCCCACTGTCCCCAGGAAGACACCTAAGACCTAGGAGATCAGGGTGAGATGCTGGGGGGAGGGGAAGATGAATATCCAGTAGTAGTGTAAGGAATGGGCTCCCATCCATCTTTCATGGGGCAGCTGTGTATTAACCTGAAGGAAGAAGGTCCTTCTGAAACAAGAGATCTCCATCATCCCATTCTGCACTACCCACTGGACCCCTTCTCTTAATACTCTCCCTTCAGACCACAGCCTTGACTCATTATGAAAACTACCTGACCCTCCTCCATCCCAGGCATCTGTACAGCTCAGGACAGATTGTGCCCCACCCTACTCTTCCATGGCACAACTAAGGATAGGGTAGAAATCTTCCTTTGAAAGAAAGATGCCACTTGACCTTCAGGATTACTCAAATATTAACTACCTGAATAAACAGTTTCTCCTAAATTCTCATTATCACCTCTCCTGCTGAAGCTAAAGTGTAATATTTCTCTTTTATATCCAGAGTGGATGATACTTCTGGTGACTCCTGGGGAGAGAGAAAAGAAGACAAAAAAGGAAAGGAGAGAGCAAGCTTAGTGGAAGAGGAAGGTAAATCCTTCTAGCTCCCACCTCAACAGTGACAATCTGGATGCCCAGCAGAAGCTAAGTTGGGATCTTGAGCAGAATGCTGAAGCTTACCTGGAGCCAAAAAGCCAGCCTTGTCCCTGGGAAGCACAGTCTGGTAGTCACAGAAGGCCTTGGGAACACAGGCTCGTAGGAACCCATCCAGCTCCAACAGCTCACTCCATGCATGACCTTGACCTGGCTCTCTCTTGGGCCTAGCTCTCTGGAAGCACTGCCACTTGCCTCTGACTAGGGTAGCTGTCCACGGCCATCAGGGCTGTAAGCAGGGGTCCTCTTCATGGATCTTAAGTTAAACCTTGCACATTCTTGACTCGATCCTCTTTCTCCTATTTTCACTCTCCACCTTGCTGAATCACATTATCTTTTGTCTCCACCTGCCCAGCTGATGAGAAAGCTAAATACAGGTGTGTAATCTCTTCCTGCTTCCTCCATCAGCCCTGATCAATCAAAAATCTCACCAAGCCCAAAACAGCTGCCTCCTCATACTCACACCCCTTTCCCATGATAGGAGCAGAAAGGGAGGTCCCAGTTCTCCCCAAGTCTAGCCTCACCAGCATAGAAGACAAATCTATTACCAACTTCCATTATTGCAACCAATTTTAAAGTTATCATTGTGGATTCTTAAGATGTCAACAATGACGAATCCTATTGTTCCACTAATTAATTCAGCAATCTCCCTGAAATAATAGTTGTAATTGTAATTCCAAACTCACCCCTCAACCACTGGAATCAACTAATTAAACAACAATCAGCCAGCACTGGGCTTTCATGGGGAAGATGGACTATTCTTTTTTTATAGCTGCAATTAGGCGACACATTCAATAATCAGAATGAAATACAAATTTACCCAGGAGCCCAGTAAATTATGGCCATTCATACTTTGTTTTCCTACGGTCAACTCCCAGAAAATGAAAGGGACCGCATCTTCCAGCTGCAGCAGGATGCCGTCTGGACTGCCTTTGAGCCGCTCCTCAGGATCCCCCCTCAAATAGCTGCAGACCTTCTCCTACTGCTTGGTTCATAAGCATAAGGTGAAGGGAGGAGTGTGCTACATGCCCAGGTCCTGCCAACACTTGTAGGAACGCCCAGCAGGAAGTCAGTGGCTTGTGCTTGCTGGAGGGAGAATGGTGAAGAATGAAGCAAGAGTAGAGATGGCGTATATGGTTGTGACTGAGTAGGTGTGTGAGGCACACACCCCAAGCACACACTCACACTCATAAACACCCATTTAGCAACAACCAACACCTGGCTATATGAGCAGTAGGGAAGAAAAAAAAAAAAAAACCTCTGGTAACAGTCCTTTCTGACAAAAATGGTGGGAAGACCTACTCACTAGATGGAAGAGAAATTAAAGGATGCAGACAGGTTTCTTGAGGAGCCACTGAATAAGGTGTGAAAAATTAAATCAGGTAAAAGGCAGTAGAGCCAGGCAGGGAGAGGGCAGGAGAAGTGTGAAACGATAAATGGAAAGATACCAGCACGGAGGCACTGTCAGCCTGCCACAGGCTGAGCAGAAAACGTGCACTCCTTAGAATTTGCAAAAATGCTCGTGTGCTCACATGGAGGGCGCAGAGGATCCTAGGTTTGACTTGCATAATTGAATCATCTCCACTGGTCTACATGCAGAATGGCAGCCATGGCAAAGCCCTCTGAAGCCTGTAAGGCTGCTGAGCACAGTGCCCATTAGCATCCTCCCAGAACTTAGAGGGCAAAGCAGGAGTTATTTAGTAAGTACATAAGAAACAGAGAAATCAAGTGAAGGGATTTCTTTGCAGGAGAAGATGTGGGTTTTTAGTTTCCATGCCCTATGAATAATGCTGGAAGCTCCTTGAGGTCAGAGACCCCTTCCCTGTCCCTCAGAATATACCAGAGCACAGAGAAGATGATACATAAGCACTCAGTAAAGGGAGATGCCTGGTTCTGGGACACCCCTCTGTTCAGGAGCACTGTGGGGAGACACAGAACAAAAGAGATAGGACTGATGGAATGCTTCAGTGGAGCCCAAGTGATGCTATAAGAACTTGTTCATTCATTCATTCAAAAGCCACTTATTGAACACCTACTCCATACCACCTATGTGCCAGGCACTGGGGATTCAATAATGAGCAAGACAGGCATAGTCCCTGCTCTTAAAAAGCTTACAATACTAGGGAAGAAAAACAAGTAAACTATAATCAGGAGCATATGAAATGCAAAGGTAGGGAGATGGAGGGCTTTATGGCCTTCCCAAAGAAAGAGACACTCAAACTGTGTGATAGTTAAGGTTGTGTGTCACCTTGGTTGGGCCATGACTCTTAGTGGTTTAGCAGTTATGATGTAGTCATCTCCCATGATGAGATCTGATACAATATAAGCACCTCCATGATGAGATCTGCTATGAGCAGCCAATCAGTTGAAAGGAAGTTTCCTCAGGGGTGTGGCCTAATTCCAATATATAAATGGACATTCTGGCAAAGATCTCTGGCTTTTTGCTCAATTTGGATCCTGCATTTGGCTCATCATCATCTAACCTCCAGTTCTTGGACTTAAATCAGTGGCCTGCCATATTGCTTGCTGATCTTGGATTCATCAGCCTCTGCAGCTACATGAGTCAGAAGAAGCTTCCAGCTTGGCATCTAACCCATGGACTTGGGACTTGCCAGTCCCTACAACTGCATGAGCCACTTCTTTGAGATAAATTTCTCTCCCTCTACCTCCCCCCACCAGCTCCATGGCTCTCTCTCTCCATATATATATATGCAAAACCAGTAAAGCATACACACACACACACACACACACTTCATGGGTTTTGCCTTGTTAGAGAACCCAGCTTAAGAAAAATTGAGATCAGAAGAGTAAATAGTAATAAACCAGATGCCTCCATTTCCTCATCCACCTTGGGGTCCAGCACCTGTCTGTCAACTGGTCATACTGTGGTGGCTTACGTGTCAGTATGATGCCGGAAGCTAAGACACCAGTATTTCAAATACCATCAGGGTCACCCATGGTGGAAAGGTTTCAGCAGAGCTTCCTAAGACAGAGTAGGAAGAAAGGCTTGGTGATCTACTTCCAAAAATTAGCCAATGAAAATCCTATGGATCACAACAGAACACTGTCCAATATAATGCTAGAAAATAGGCCTCCTAGGTTAGAAAGAACTCAAAATACACAGTGGCTACAACAATGGCCTCAAGCACACCAATGATTATGAAGATGGTGCAGGACAAGGCAACATTCTGTTCTGTTGCACATGGGGTCACCATGAATCTGGAGCTGTCTCAGCAGAACTGAAAACAACAAAATGGGGATAAGAAGACCCCTGCCTCAAAGGGTTGTTGCGAGAATTAAATGAGGTAACACATGTAAAGTGCTAGAACAGTTCCTGGTGTACTACAAACACTATTTAAGAGTTTGCTACTTTGGTTATTAGTATTACCATCCCTCCATGATTCCTTCTTTGGGAGAAGCTCTAAAACCAACCCATCCAGCACAGTGACTTAATCTTGGAAGCCTGCTCCCTACTCCATTCCACACCCATTCAGGTATAATCCCATAGCATGACCCCCTGCTCAATTCAACCAGCATTTCCTGGGCTTCTACCATGCCCTGGCACATGGTAAGGCACAATTGGCATAGGGGAAAGGTATATGATTTATTCTTAAGAAGTTTATCATAATATTGAAGAGATTATTAGAAGTAAAAGAAGACATAACAAAGTACTAAATTTAATATTGTATAGTCTATCCAGAAGGCAGTTGGCCCTAGAGGTGAGAAAATATGTCAAGAGATATTCTGGACTCTAAAGCCCTCTCAGGGTAGCACCTCCACCCTGTGAGCCAGTGGAGATGAGTCAGAAGAAACCCCATGGCCTTGCCATCAGCTTGGCTTCAGTGGGGTTTTTTTCTGGGCCTCTATGGTGTGGAAGAGCCAGAAGTGAGAGTGATGACACAAATGTCAGCCCAGGCCACCTCCACATATAAAAGGATGGGAGAGAGTCCCTGAGCTGACCCTGGAGAAGTGAACCCTAGCTTTCTAGTTCCTGATCTAGGTCCCTTTACACACTATCCTGATGGCCTGGACCAAGGCCTGCTGACTCCAAGTCTAGGCCTCAACCCAATTCTTTGTCCATCTCTGATTTGCCCTCATTTGACTAGCTAGCCCTTCTTGTGTATCTGCTCAGTGACCACTCTGAGTTGCCAGTGCTCCAATTCTGACTTCCATCATCATGTACTCCTCACCCTTCTACCCAATTAGACAAGATTTGAGCTGGACCTCACATGACCCAAAATCTATGGCTAAAGAGAGCTAAGCTGAGAGCAAGGATCCTCAGCAGCTGTGAAGATAGTATCAGGTCGGAGGGTGGAAGGTGGGCAGTGAGGCGTGGACTAATTGAGCAACTCCTTGTTGGCTCACCTTCTCCTCAGCAGCAAATCACCAAGGTCTTTTACCATCATGCCCTAGCTCTTGTAAACTGTACAGAGAGAGTCTGAATGAGAATCCTTAGAATCACCTTCAAGGGGAAATTCTCACACATGACTGAAGATTTATACCCTGATGGCAATAGCAGGATTAGCTTTATTGATCAAGCATCACCATCATCAACAATAAACATTTATGGAACTCTCACTCTGAAAATGCTGCCTGTCTCCTAATACAACTAGTGGAACTCTGTGAACACCATACCAAGCCAACAAAGCCAAGCTAGTTCACGGCCTCGGGATGATTACAATCCACAAGAGGTTGCTATGCTTCAGATACATTGTGTAAAGGCGTACCAACACCAGAATACCTCAAACTTAAAGGCACTATGATTTGAGAATCTAAAACTTTATTAGATCAGTAAGACTACTGAGTGAATGAGTAAAGGAATGAATAAATAGAATATGTTGTTGTTAAATGCCACCAAGATAGCCCCCCAACTTGTGGTATGCCCATGCACAGCAGAATTGGACTGTTGTGCTCCACAGGGTTTTCAGTGGCTGATTTTCAGAAATAGATAGCCAGAACTTTCTTCCTAGTCACTCAGTGGAAGCTCCACTGAAACCTATTAAGCATCATGGCACTACTCAAGCCTCCACTGACTGAGAGGTGGTGGCTGCACATGAGGTGCACTGGCCAGGAATTAAAACAGGGTCTCCCATATGGAAGGCCAGGAGGGTTATACATAGAATATAGTCACCTTTCATTTGCTTTCAGCCTGATTACCTAATTTGTGGATTACTGAGGCCTCTTGCTTTTCCATTTTCTTGCAGAACATTTAATGGCCTTACTTGGGTCATTTCATTGCTAATTTGCACCTCAATCAAAAGAAGAAGGAGGGACTAGAGGAAATAAAAAGGGAAAAGACACAAATCAATCAGTGGTGTTCCCTTTTGCAGCTCTGGGAAAGTGTTTAGTGGGTGAGAAGATTGAAACTAATGGCTAATGCAGGGTTTGGGAATTATCTGTGAATTTTATTTATGCATGACTTCTAGCATAAATTGCCATCTTGCTTCCACTCCCCCTGGAAAACTTCCCAACAAATACAATGCTTTAGGAGGTGATAGAAAGAGGAGACGGAGGGAAGGATCCTAGTCAGGAGAAGAGAGCCTCTTTAAGCAGGCCAGGCAAATCTTCCTGAAGATAGCCTGCAAAGGATCAAGGAGCTCTCTGTCTCTGTCTTCTCCCTCAACATGCTCACATCTACTGCACATGGGACTCAGATGCACTGTCATCTTATCTTTCCCCAAATGCAGTGCTCCTTCCACCCAAATACAATAAATAAATAAGTGCTCCTTGACCTGAATTTTTTGTTTCTCAATGCAAAGGCTATGAGGCACATTGTAGGGAATCCTTCAATGACTTCCTGCCAATTTGAAGGGCATGAGTAGGGCTGTATGACAGGCAAAGGGAGGAGAAGTGTTGACCTTGGTCCTTATAAACCACATCCCCCCCTCTACCAAATAGACAAGTCACCTAAGATAAAAAGTTCAGGTCAGCTCATATGGGGTTTCTGCCTGGGAGATCATACCCTGGAAATGGTTCAAGCAAAGGTATAGGGTGTCAGAGAGACAGACTTCAACATGGGGTCTGCCACTAGGCCAGCCCAGACAGGAGGGGGAGAAGGCCTCTCCCAGTGGCAGGGACTCAAGTGGATGATCAGTGGAGAGCAGTGGTCCTGGGTCATAGTAGGATGAGAAGGACAAGATTATAGCTTAGAGGGGCAGAAAAGCACAAGACTTGGAGCCAACAGATCTGGGTCCAAGTCACAGTTTTGTCACTTACTAGTATGAGCACATCAGGGCCCTGCCACCAACCAGCCTTCCTAAAAATCAAAATCCTCCATCAAGAGGAGAGAATAATCTAAGAAAACAGAATGTGTGGGCTATAGAAAACAGGAGATTCAGCCCAAGAGAGAAGCAACTGCTATGGCCAGGTGCAGATGGCAGTCCAGGTGGTGTAGCATAACTGGGGCTGCAGCACAGAGGACCGTCTTCACCAGGCCCTCCATCGCTGTGCATTTTCTTAACCCGACAAAAGCCCTGAAGAACGTGCTCCATCGAAACAATGGTGTAAACCAAGAAGGAGGACAATGCGAGGTCTGGGAAATCGAAACTATAAATCACAGAAAGGCAAAGGGAATTCCAGGGATGAAAGAAAGCAAGGATGAGTCCCCAGATAACAGCTCTGCAGGCTTAGACAGCAACTGATGCAGATGGAAGAACAGAGGTGTCCAGGAGTACAGCCTCTAAGAGAAATGTTGGAATGGATTGACTGCCTGATAAGACCGACCCTGAGGAAAATTGTTTCGACAGGTTATTGGTAAGAATAAAGAAAATAAGCAAATGACAAAACATGAGGAAAAAAAATGTAAGAAGGGAAACATAACCATAATATAATACAAGTCAGTTATGAACTATATTTAAATAGGTAAAATAATGTAAACTCTAAATATTTAACTAAAATTTAAATACAATATATTAGTGGTAAGAATCAAGGGGATGGCAGGTAAGAGAACTAAATCGTCATCTACCATAAACAGAAAGTCAAAAGATAATGTATACAGTCAAGGCATTAAAATACAGCAATATGCACATTACGGAGATATATAAGTATCAGAAGAAACAGCTAAAAAGTTGAGAGCCATTGCTTCTACAGGGAGATACTGGGGGATTGTTAAAGCCTTTAAATACCATTTGGCTTATAAACTATGAGCAATTATTACAGTTAATTTTAAACCTCAAACCCTGATTCTGCATGGTTGGCAGTGAGGGAAGCTCTCTAAGTGAGGCAAGGCAGTGGACTCCTTCTACGTTGACCTTGTCACTTAAGCTTCATCTTGTCCTGGGGGGGTCTCTCACTTATTACTGCCACCACCACCAGGATGGCCTGAAGAGTGGCTGTCACCCCATTCATATAATGCTTTGCTGTGAACATAAGTCCTCTGCCTTAATTCCTGGAAGCACAACTAATGAGACTGCAATGATTGAATAAGACTTTTCTAACAAGCCTGGAAATACAAAGGGAAAAGGAACAAGAGAGGGACATTCAACAAGCTAATCTGGCCTTTGCAGGTATGGTTAGACACTCTCTGAGTTCCTCTTCTGAGTCTCCTGTCTGCCACGTGGGAGACACTACTATTTCCTCCCCCCAGCCTCCTCCACATCTATATTCACAACAGTGAACTCCAGAGTCTTTCCCCTGCCAACCAGGGATCTTCCTTGTCACTCCTGTTTTGGTCTAAGGACCTTTCTCTTTTCCAATGACTGACACTCTGTATCACTACCCTTTAGGAAGGTCTACAACTTCCCCTTCCACTAACCAAAACCAGAATTCAGCATAAAATCCCTAACATTCACAAGGGGATACCCACATATAGCAATAAGGAGGCAAAGTAGTAAACATCTCAAAGCCTCGGTTTTCTCATCTGTAAAATGGGCATAACAGTACCTGTTTCACCCTCAGAATAGTTATAATGGGATCAGATAATGGACAGTGAATGTCTCTGTAAAGTCTATTACAAACATGAATTCTTATTATAATAAGTTTAAAACTTACCAGAGTAGAAAGATCTGTGAGTGGCAGAAGATCAGTGCACTGAAGTTAAAAGTATACACGATGGGTAGATCTTTCCCATATTAACCATAGGGTGTAGTCTGATCTGTCTATTATGTGACTTGCAGCAGTGCCAGCTGCCCAGCCTGAAGCTGCAGAGGCCCCAGGCACAGACCTTGGTGCCTTGGGCAAATGACTTCAAACACCTGTGCCACTTCCCTTCATAAAATAAAATCGCTCACTAATGCTCCTCAGCTCCTTTCATCCGAATGGCAACAGCCGTTGTTCTTATTGGATTGTAGATGAATCGCTTAAAAAATATTTTGGGGCACATTATGGAGGCAATAACATAAAAGTACCTGGAAGATGATTCTGTTTTGTTTTCCACTTTGCAAACTCAAACTGGAGCCTGGGGTTGTATTACATATTTTTGTCTTCTTTTTTTAACAAAAGTGCTTTGCTCATTTCCTCTCCATGCTGGGAAAAGGGACATGTTAATCACTCCTGAGCGGGGAGTGAAACCCCTCAAAGAATCTAGCTAATTCTTTGGTAGATGGAATTTGAGCAAAAGGAGAGGTGAGACTTAAATGCCAGCCTTTAAATTCAGGAAGATTAACTGGAAAGAAGGTGGCCTGCATCTTTCTCCACTGATGACAGAACAGAAGAAAATGGTAGCAACAAGAACTTTAGGCTGGATACAAATAAGAATTGACTTACTGTAAAAATGTGGGCAACATTTGATTGCACCCCCCAAAGAGGTTGTAAAGTCTTTGTGCATCTCAACAACTATCTTTATGGAATGTTTTCAGTCCAGACCTGTTTTGGGGCAGAGGAATGGACAGATAACTTTAGAAACACCCAACAGTGTGATATGCTAGTCACACATGACATTCTTCCTATTGACTCCAGATACCCACTGGTTACCTAGGGTCAGGCAAAAACACACAGCGTCTTGGAAGGAAATGAGGGTTTCCCAATATAACCAGAGATGTCTCTCTCTGTCATGGAGACCATCAGTCAGTTCATCACCGTGCTTCTCTGCTCAGGAAATGCCAGCTATTCTCTAAATCTTTCTTAGAGTTTAGGTGTTCAGTGCTTTCAATCATGTGTCCACATGTTTGTCCTATACCCTTGCAGGTGCCAACTCTAGCACAGAAATCCCCTCTCCAAGACCTTTCCCATCCTGCTGATAGCTTGACTCTTAATTCTAACATTCAACACATCAAAAACCTCGGTTTGAATTGCCTAAGAACAAGAACTAAATCCTGTGGCATGTCTTCAGAAACTCTCCTAGTTTCTAAGTCTCTTAGTTGACATCAACGCGTTAATTGCTTAATTGATTATGAACCTCCTTAACTGCACTATCTCCCACTCAGAAAATTGAAACTAGAGTCAAAAAAGTGTTTGTATGTTCTTTTTTTTTTTTTTTTTTA
>NW_006922132.1:1368119-1420931 GCF_000298275.1 Orycteropus afer afer
TGCCTAAGGCACTTGACTGCTAACCAGAAGGCTGGCAGTTCAAACCCACCAGCCACTCCTCAGAAGGAAGGTTGGGCAATCTACTTCCATAGTGACACCGCCTTGAAAACCCAAGGAGGGATCACTATGAGTCAGGTCCAACTCAATGGCAAATAACAGCAACAGCATTGGTAACATAGCTGAAGTATAGTAAATATAGTGCCACCTACCTCCCTTCCAGCTTAACTACCAAAGTCAGTCAAACCCAGAACAGCCATGTGCTCATCCTCATCTCTTTCTCCTAGTTTTCCTGTCTTGCTGTTTACTCCCATTCAGAAAAGATGGCTTTGTCTATTCCCTACCAACTAATATGCTATGAGTTGGTTTTCCTGCATGGCCAGATATTATCTCTGAATTATAAATGGAAAGACTGACGTAAAAAGCGCCAATGGGCAGTAGTAATTAATGAGACAAAGCCTTAAGCCAGACCCTGCATTTCTGTTCCAGTCTCAATAATGTGTGGGCACTGCCCTGGGTTGGAGGCCCTCTTCTCCCACCTGTCCCTTGTTCTCTGTTGTACCTCTTACAATATTGGATCTGTTAAATGCTTTATATTCCATTTGCCGACACAGGGATGATTCAGAACAAGATTGGATTATTACAAATTCAGGAGGCACTACATACACGGCTGTCATGTTTCAGTTACCCTTTCTCTCAGTTTAATAAAATTTGCCACACTAATACAAAGCCATCTTTTATCGTTTTCCCTGCAGTTGTAACAACTTGTCCAGCTCCCTCCTGCTAATTAAAGGAGGGGATGCAGTAGCTCATTGGAAAGTGAGTTTCTAGGGAGCCTATTAATATCTTGGCAGCCACTTAACTCTAGCTCTTATGGTCCTTTACCCACCCACTCCTCCATGATACTGGCCCTAATGAGGTCAGCAGCTGGTGGCGACATGGCAGGCAAACCCCTGCTTGGCTGCGGCCAGGGCACCTCCACCTGCTGGCTGGAGCACAGGCATAGCACCTCCCCATGGGCAGGATGACGTTGGCTCCACAGTCTGTCCTCCCATGTCTGCCCCAATATCACTGCCTCAGCCCTAGGGATGTGTGTATGTGACAGACTCACTGACAAAGGGTCTCCTAACAGAATAACGGAGATAAGTACTGCGGGGAGGGCTGTTAAACAGGAACTCCCCGTATCCAGCCCCCGAAAGGAATAGATAACCGGATATGGGAAGAGGTGGGAGAAGAGGAAACAAGAAGGAAAGAAGAGATGTAAACAAAGAGCTGTCCTTATGCGAAGTCCTGAGTCGGGTCCAAAGCAGCTTGCTTCAGGAGGGCCCACGCTTTGTTCCGTCATCCCAGTCTTTAAGGAGCAAGACAGAGAGGCCGAGAAGGGCGCCTGTCCTCGCTACAAACATCTAGCGTTCCCATCTGTCCAGCTAATTACCTGGTACAGCAGCCAGGCAGCTGCCCTTTAAAAATAAAGAGGCGCAGGCAAGAGGGCGCATTATCATTCCGGGCAGCAGGCTGCCTCCCCTCTCAGGGTCGCCACGGCAGCGGCTACTGCAGGAACCGACTGTGGCTGCAGGAAGCCTAGGGACTGGGGCTATCGCAGCTCCCAGAGCAAGGGCAGCGTGCTAGCCTCCTACCCGTGGAGGTAGCAGGGTTTCTCTGTGTTCCTAAGACCCTCCCCAACTCTGCCCTCTCATCCCGTTTCTTGCGAAACGTCGAGGGGAATCGGGGTAGTTAAGGGCAAGGGCATTGCTAGGGCGCGGCCGCTAGGGGCGGGGGCCTGGGCGGCCCTTGCCTGCTCTTCGATTCAGTCCGCCGCAAACCCTGATTAGCATGCGGCAGTCGTCGCCCCTTCCTGTCCCCCGCGCGCAGCGGCCCAGATTCCCCGGCCCTCTCCCCGCGCGCGCACACTAATAAGTTTACAAATGGAAGCCGTTGGCGCCGGTTGCAATAAAAGGCAGAAGCTCCGCTCCGGCGCTTCAATGAGAGCATTTTCCCCCCATAACAAGGGGCAGGATTCAGCTGTCTGAAACCTTCTGAGCGGGGCGAGTTGCCAGAGTAACGCAACACGTGGTGAGAGGGAGAAAGGCTCCCGGGCTCCAGGGTTGTGCAGCGCCGCCGCTGCCTCAGACGTTGATGCCCAGGCCCCTGAGCTCAGCGCCGCGGCCCGTATTCCTTGGCCCTTCATCAGGCCAATAATCTACTCCTTGCAGAAAATGTCCTTCACTACCCCAACTTTATCACTACACACGCTCACTCATAATATCCCCACTCACCCGCCAACCAATTCCCAGCTTTCAAAGGGCTCTCTGGGAGCTTGTATTAAATTCATGAGACACTCTGGAGCACCAACTCTGTGAGGGATAATGCTCCAGGCCCTAAGGGCTCAGGGGGGAGTCAGACCGGACAAGGCTGTGCTCTCAGAGCAACCCAGGATGCACAGCAGAGCCCAGGTGTGGTACCTGATGGCAGGAGCTGGCACAAACAGGGAGAGTAAAAAGGAATGGGAATTTATCAGCTGACCAGTGGAACCAAACCAAAAAACTGTCATCAAGTCAATTCTGACTCAAAAACCTTTGGGTTTCCCAGGTGGTAAATCTTTACAGAAGTAGATTGCCCAGTCTTCCTTCTGCTGAGCGGCTGGTTGGTTTGAACCACCAACCTTCTGGTTAGCAGTCAAATGCCTCAGGTACTATGCCAGTAAAGCTCCTTTCCAATGGAACAAGAGGTAACTTTTCTGAACATTACAGAGAAAGGTGGAGGGGAACTGAGAGCTGAATAAGGGGTGGGGTGAGAGGGTGCTATATCTAATTTAGGACTCCTTAGGTGGCACAGTGGTTTAAGAGTTCAGCTGCTAACTGAAAAGTTCGAAGTTCCAACCCACCAGCCTCTCAGTGTGAGAAAGATGTGGCAGTCTGCTTCCATAAAGATTTAGAGCCTTGGAAACCCTGTGGAGCCATTCTACCCTGCGCTATAGTGTTGCTGTGTTTTTACACCTAATTCACCTCTGGAAGAACTTGGGTCTGATAAGCTGAAGGAAGAGACCAAGTGGGTGGTGAACAAAACCCACCTATCCCACTCATAAGCACAAGACCCACTGTTGTTGCTTTCTCCCAGCTTGGCCCAAGATTGAATTTAGATGTTGGTTCTCATTTTTCAAAAGTTCAAATTTTACTCCAGAAAGTTAAGGTTGTCATCCACCCTGCTTTTTACCCAGAGATCCAACAATACAACCTGTTGCCAAAAAGTAAACTCCAACTCATAGAGACCTCATGTGTGTCAAAGCAGAACTGGGCTCCATGAGGTTCTCCACGGCTGATTTTTCAGAAGTAGATCCCCAGGCCTTTCTTCTAAGGCACTTCTGAGTGGACTAAAACTTCCAACCATTTGGTTAGCAGATGAGTATGTGAATCATTTGCACCACCCAGAGATTCTCCTAAAAATACAAGCACTGCTGTGTTAGGCTGGGTTCTCTAGAGAAGCAGAACCAGTCAAGCTTATATATACATAAAAAGAAAGGGAAATTTATCTTAGGAAAATGGTTCACACACTTATAGAAGCTGGCAAGTCCCAAGTTCTTGGATCAAATGTCAAGCTGGAGGCTTTTCCCAACTCACGCAGCTGCAGGGGCTGACAAGCTCAAGGTTGGAAGGCAGTACTGGCTGTTGACTCCAACGAATGATGAATCCAAGATCTGCAGGCCGAATGGTGGATTGTTTACTCATGGACAGTTGTAGGCAGCATAACAGAATCCCAATCCACAGAAAAAGAGTCTCTTTTCCCAGGATTTTCACAAGTATACTGGAAGCAGGCCACACCCCTAGGGAAACTCCCCTTCAATGAATTGGCTGCTCAAGACATATATATCTGATCCCATCACGGGAACAACCCACATCACAATTGCTCAAACCACATAGAATCATGGTCCAGCCAAATTGACACATAGCTCCAACTATCACAGTCCACCCCTTGTCAACTTGGCAGTTGTACACATCTTCTTAACTATACATAATCTCTAAATAAGGACAATTGTAAGGTCATATTTGTGCCTAACATGATACACTAACATGCGTACAACTGAAATGCATTAATCTTATTTACATTTCACAGTTTATAACAGAAGGAAACAAAAATACTTGATGTACATACACAATGAAGAAACATAATAATCACAGTCCTAGTTTCTGCAACTGGTCATGTGGTGGTAGCTGATATTCAGAACTATCTTCTTTCATCGCCCATTCTGTATTTCCCTTGCCATCAGCAAGCACCTCAGCTGGTGCTTGATGGGGTGACCCAAACCTTCATTTTTGAAGGGTCTGGGCCACTAGTAGTCATATCTGCATTGGATTGCTATAATTTTCCATTTACTTTGATCATAGACCACAGTAATACTAAGAGACATCCTAAAGAATCTCCTATATTCCAGACATATTCTTCTTTACCTCCATTATGCAATGTCAATCCAATTTCCTTCCCCTTGGTAATCAGGATCTATCACACCAGGTAATATAGTAACACCATTCTTTGTTGATCCAGAGGCATGAGGAAGCCAAAATGGTCGGGTGGCATTCTTAATTTCCAGTTCAATGCAATCTGTATTGTGTCTTCAGGTGGGAGGGTTCCTCCCTTTGGGACTAAGATCTCCAGACCCACAGAGCATAGGGTAGCAGGGACAGGAAGCAAAAATTTTTTGAGTGGGGTAATAGTGAGTGGTATCACTTCCGTTTCCATCCCTTGGTTCCTGGACCCGTGAATCCTGGCTATTGGAGAAAAAGCACCATATATTGGATGCTGGCCACACCCCTAGGGAAACTCCCTTTCAACGGAATAACCCACATCACAATTGCTTAAACCACACAGAATTGTGGTCCAGCCAAGTTGACACACAGCTCCAACTATCACAATTGCCTTATCTCCTTTTACAAGCTTCTCCTTGGGTAGAGGCTTTATCCAGACCCCAGAAGTTGTTCTCACCTAGAGTTCAGAGAAGCTAGGGTAGGAGGATCCTGGAACCACACCTCAGAATCCCATAGCTCCTCTCCTGAAGTTAGGCTGAGGCTTTGGGGGTAGCAGCCATATGCTAGTAACCTAGGAGAAGCGAAGCCCAAAAGTAATGCTTACTGGCCAAACAATCCCTATACTACACAGAAAAAGAGGCCAATGACAGACATTGCCCGTATGTCTAATACAGAAGTCTATTTCCTTTGTAACAGAGGAAGGAGCCCATTGCAGGGTCTTGCCTAGGGGCAGGAAGAGGTGGTGAGGCACACTTCCCTGGCCCAGTTTCCGGGAGCTGGGCCAGCTGGGTGCCTGCCTGCATGACTGACATCTCAATAGGCACACACATGCCACAGCCCAGTAGTGACAAAGTATTGACTTTGTTCACCTAAGGCCAGAATGTGGTCATGTCCACCGTGAGGCTTCCCCACTGCAACCAAACAGCTGAACCATGCATATTTGGGGACCTGGCTACTCCCTCTCCACACATAACACCTCCTATATCCAATCAGCACTGAGTCCTGTTGATTCCACCTTCTAGACACTCTCAAATTAGTCAAATTACAGACTTTAGTTTAAGCCACACACATTTCTCACTGTAGTAGTCTCATGGTTTTTCTGCTTCCTATCATCCAGCTGCCTTACTACTACCAGAAGATCTCAACCTGTTTTTTTTTTCTTTTATCTAAATCCCCACAGTGGCTTACCAATGCCTTTATTCTGATATACAAGGTCCTTTGTGACTCTATCACTGCCACCTCTCTGGTTCTCTCTCCCCTTGAACTGCAGGCTCTAGGCTGCTTACCTTTACCCAAACATAAGTTCTCACTTACTTCTGTGTGTTTATGAAAGCTCTTCCTCCAGTGTCATGATACCCTAACTCCCCTTCTGCCTCTGACTGGCTCCTGCACATCCTTTCAGACTCAGCTTAGTCATTACTTACTTTCAGGGAACCTACCCTAGTTACCCAACATCTCCATCCTTGGTTGAATTAGCCCCTTAAATAGACTCTTATGTTCCCTACTAGACTGAGAACTCCTTATGTGCAAGGCCTGGTCCCCATGGATTCTTCAACAAGGCCTTATTGGCAAATATTTAAAGAGTCTGGCTTTGAAAGGTCAGTCAGATGTAGGTGTGGTTCTCAGCTCTAGCATTTGAGCATGCCATTTATTTCTCTTAATCATAGTTTCCTTATTAAAATGGATAATAATAATATGACCATTGTTGTTGTTGTTATGTGACGTCGAGTCGGACCCGACTCATAGCGACCCCTCCTTGGGTTTCTGAGGCAGTATCACTACAGAAGTAGATTGCCCTATCTTCTTTCTGAGGAGTGGCTGGTGGGTTTGAACTGCCAGCCTTCTGGTAAGCAGTCTAGTGCCTTAGGCACTATGCTACCAGAGCTCCTAATATGACCATTAGGATTAAATGAATTAATGAGCTTAAACAATTTAGCACAATGCCTACCACATGATGAGAAGGACTCTTCTCTTTATTATTTGTATTTCCTTAGCATCCAGTACCTCTGGCATATTGTAACCTCTTATTCATAATTGTTGAGTACATATGTGCATGAAATGAAGAGTTCGACATGGTTCTGAGTCTCTTTACCACCCTGGCTGTTATCCCCTGCATATCCTTTGGTTTGTTTGTATCCCTTTTCCAGTAAGTCATAAACCCATCATCAAATGTATATAATACAGTTGTTGACAGTCAAATCCCGATATGTGAATAGGCAGTAAAGAGTGCTTGCAAGGAAAAAAAGTGCTGGGCAGATGGTTTCACTGGAGAATTCTACCAAAAGTTCAAGGAAAAACTGACACCAATCCTACTCAAACTATTCCAGAACATAGAAAAGAATGGGATCCTCCAAAATTCATTTTATGAAGCACACATAACTTTGATACCAAAACCAGGCAAACACATTACTAAAAAGGAAAAGGACAGACCAATATCCTTCATGAATATAGATGCAAAAATTTTCAACAAAATCCTAGTCAATAGACTCCAACATATCAAAAAAATAATAAATTATGACCAATAGGGGTTCATAAATGTTATGCAAGGATGGTTCAACATTAGAAAAACATTAACGTCATCCATCATGTAAATAAAACCAAGGGGAAGAACCACATGATCATATCAATTGATACAAAAAAGTCATTTGATAAAATCCAACAACCATCCCTGATAAAAATTCTTGGCAAAAAGGAATAGAAGGGACATTCCTCAATATAATAAAGGGCATATATGCAAAACCAACAGCCAACATTATTCTCAATGTAGAGAGACTGACATCATTCCCCTTGTGAACAGGAACCAGACAAGGATGTCCTCTATCACCACTTATACTCAACACTGTATTGGAAGTCCTAACCAGGGCAATAAGGCAAGAAAGGGAAATCAAAGGCATCCCAATCAGTAATGGAAGAAGTAAAACTTTCCCTGTTTGTTGATGATATGATCCTATACACAGAAAACCCCAGAGACTTAGCAAAGAAACTACTGGAACTAATTGAGAGATTTAGCATCATGGCAGGATGCAAGATCAACATACAAAAATCAGTTAGATTCCTCAACACCAGCAAAGGGATTGCTGAAAAGGAAATAAGGAAATCAATACAATTTACAATAGCTATCAAAAAAATAAAATACTTGGGAATAAATTTTACCAGGGACACAAAAGCACTGTACAAAGAAAACTACTTCAAGAAACCATAAGAGACCTACATAAATGGAAGAACATACCATGCTTGTGAATAGGAAGATTGAATATTGTAAAAATGTCAGTACTACCCAAAACAATCTATATATTCAATGCAATCCCAATCCAGATACCATCAATATTCTTTAAGGATATGGAAATACCAATCACTAATTTTATTTGGAAAGGAAAGAAACCTCGAATAAGCAAAACACTATTGAAGAAGAAGAACAAAGTAGGGGGTCTCACACTCCCAGATCTCAGAACTTACTATACAGCCACAGTGGTCAAAACAGACTGGTACTGGTACAACAACAGACACATAGATCAGTGGAATAGAATTGAGAACCCAGAAATAGATCCATTGACTCTATGGCCGGTTGATCTTTGACAAATGGCTAAAATCCATTAAATGGAGAAGAGATTGTCTGTTTAACAAATGGTGCTGGCAAAACTGGATATCCATTTGCAGGAAAATGAAATAAGATCTGTACCTCACACCATACAAAAACTAACTCCAGATGGATCAAAGACTTAAATGTGAAACCTAAAACTGTAAAGTTCCCCAAGTAAAAAATTAGGGAAAATTTGGGGGCCCTTATATACAGCATAAATAGATTATCAAGTATAACCAAAAATGAACAAACAGCAGAAGATAAAATAGATGAATGGGACTTTCTAAAAATTAAATTTTTATTTGTTTCAAAAGACTTCTCCAAAAGAATAAAAAGAGAACCTAAAGATTGGGAAAAAGATATTCAGCAATGACATATCTGACAGGGGACTTATCTCTAAAATTTATACCCAACTCCAACACCTTAACAACAAAAAGACAAACAACCCAAATAAGAAATGGGCAGAAGACATTAATAGACACTTCACCAAAGAGGATATTCAGGCAGACAACAAACATGTGAAGAAATGTTCATGATCATTAGCCACTAGAGAGATAAAAATCAAAACAACAATGAGATACCATCTTGTGCCAGCACTAATAGCAAAGTTCAACAAGGCAGAAAATAACAAATGCCAGCCAGGATGCAGACAGACTGGGACTCTCATGCACTGTTGGTGGGACTATAAAATGATACAACCACTATAGAAAGCAGTATGGTGATTCCTTAAAAAGTTGGAATTAGAAATATCATTTGACCTAGCAATCCTATTACTAGGTATATGTCCTAAAGTGAGAGCCAGGACAAGAACAGATATATACACACCCATGTTCATCACAGCACTATTTACAATAGCAAAAAAGATGGAAACAACCTAGGTGCCCATTAACAGAAGAATGGATAACCAAACTATGGTACATACATAATGGAATACTATGCAACCCTACAAAATAATGTAGAATCTGCAAAACACCACATAATGTGGATGAACTTGGAGGACGTTATGCTGAGTGAAATAAGTCAATCACAGAAGAACAAATATTCTATTAGTCTGCTATTGTGAAAAATCAAAGAAAGGTGGAATGAAACTTTCTTTGTTGGTTACCAGAGGTGTCAGGGAAGGGGAGGGAACATTGCTAGATAGGTAGAAGATGAGCATTGATTTGGGTGAAGGGTAGGGCAATGCACCAAATATGAGTGATCAACACAGTGGCATTGAGGAAGTGGAAGATATAGAGAGGTACATGGGAGAGACAGACAACAAAGATGAACCCTTTTGTACTTATAGTACTGCATTGTCAGTGATAGCAAACATTGGTCTACAGATGGATAGAAGGGTGGACAGGCTGAACAATCAGGTATGTCTAGAGAGGGGGGAATGCGCCCATGACCATGTACAGGGTTGGCAGATGATGTTTCTGCAAGCGTATTTGTATGTTCTGTAAGAATTCCTAGGTATATAGTAGAGCTGACAAAGGACAAGGTTGTGGTGGCTTCTTGGCCACAGCCAGCTACCTGGAGGGAGTGAGTAGTTGGACTGTGGGCTTGGGACCATGGTTGCAGGGAACATCAAGCTCAGCTCGCATAACATACTACACAAAAACAGTTCCACCTCCTACTCTGGTGAGTAGCAACTGGGATCTTAAAAGTTTGTAAGCGGCCATCTAGATGCAACAATGGCTTTCTCCTCATCCAGAGCAAAGAAGAATGAAGAAAACCAAAGATACATAGAAGCAATTAGTCCAAGGGACTGGTACACCATGTGATCTTCAGCCTATATGACTATGAGACCAGAAGAACTAGATGGTGCCTGGCTACCACTGTCAACCACTTGAAGGGGGATCTGTGTAGTAGAAACTGGATAGAGTTGGAGAACAGCGTGGAACAAAACTCAAAATTATTTAAAAAAGAAAAAAAAAAAGACTAGGTTTGCTGGTCTGATAGAGCCTGGTGAAACCCCTGAGATATGGCCTCTAGCTGCCCTTCAGGTCTGGAAATGAACTTACTCCTGTGGCTTCCAGCCAAATAAAAGACTGGCATATGGGCTGAAGACTTCCATCAGGTAGATACACTCCTTGGAGAGATCAACCATGAGACAACAGAATGGCAGTGTATGCACAGGGAGGAGACCACCTGGGGGGACAGGAGTACATGGGAGGGAAAGACACAGGGAAGAGGTAACTAGCTATGGGGAGGAAGTGGGAAGAGAGCTGTTACATTGTGGGAAACTGCAGTCAATCTCATGAGACAAAATGTGTATAAACTGCTATATGGAAAATGAATTTGCTCTGTAAACTAAATCACAATAAAAATTTAAAATAAATAAAGAGTGCTTGTGAGTCTCTGGGTTACCTTGGGGCTTGGAGGAAGAGAAGATGAGATCTATGTCATATGTAAAGAGGCCTCAACCAAATTGTCTTCTCTCTGCTGTACCATGATGCTTAGAGACACATGGGCTACCTCCTGTATAGCCTAGGAGACCCTCTCACCAGATAGAGGATGCTTATCAGGTTCTCTGGGGAGTCCCAGATTTGGCTTCTCTCTCCCTGTGTGGCTCTCCTACAGTGGAAGGGAACTAGTGAGGCTACCTTGTCAATAGCAACACACTGCTTCCTCTGAGGTTAGGAAAGGGAGGGGGACAAGAAAGAGAAAGGCCTGAAGTCAAGCAGGGCAGATAGAGAGCTAGGACACAAAAGAGGGAACTGTTCCATCAGAATTGGCTAGACTTCAAAGTCTGCAAAACTGATAACCTGCAGCAACCAAGACTCTCCTGGCTGCCCCTCAGTCCAAGGCCTATTCCTGTTCTACCCACCAACTCCCACGCCCCTCTTCACCCTGAGATCACAGACAAGGGGGCTAGACAGGCTCACTCTCCCCCTGGCTGTTCTGCAATTTTAATTTCTCACCTTTCTAAACAGCCAAGATTTATGGCACACTTGACAGAAATATTTAATTTTCCAAATGTGTATTATTCAAAGGCTGTGGAAATCTCCAGCCCTAATATTTCTGCATTAATATCCATCTAGAGCTAAGGCCAAATAAAGATCCTCCCAGGGGTACAGAAGTGGATAGGAAGAGGGATGAAATTCTGGGAAAAGAGGAGGAGCCCTAGAAAAGCCCCTGGCTCCCTCTAAGCTTATACCATTCCCACCATTCTTACACCTATTTATTATTATTATTATTATTATTGCTGTTGTTGTTGTTATTAAGATCACTAAACATTTATTATGCACCAGACATGACGTTAAGCAATTTTAGCGGCCATGATCTCATTTAATCCTCACAACCCTATGATGTAGGCATTATAATTATTCTGTTATAGATGAGGAAACTAAGACATACAGTAATCTAAGCCTGACCAAGATCACCCAACTAGTAAATTAAAAAAAAAAAAAACTCGCTGCCATCAAGTCGGATCCAACTCATAGCAACCCCTCCTTGGGTTTCTGATGCAGTATTACTACAGAAGTAGATTGCCCAACCTTCCTTCGAGGAGTGGAAACCCACCAGGGTTTGAACTGCCAGCCTTCTGGTTAGCAGTAAAATGCCTTAGGCACTATGCCACTGGAGCTCCCAACCAGTAAACAGGGAGGCTGAAATGAGAGCCCTGATTTGACTAACTCTTCTCCACTATCATACTGTTTATTTTGTATGACAGAAATGTTTTCTTTTGAGTGGCACAACTCTGGTATGCTTTAATTTAATTTAATTCCATGTATCACTGTTATGTAGACTTATTGATAAATTAAATATGTACACATTGCAATATACAGAGTGCTGCTCTTTGAGGCAAGGTCCCTTATCTACTACAATCTTAGAATCTAATTGGAAAACTGGGTATACATGCAAAACCATGAGCACCAAGACAAGGCAGTAAAGCAGCACCCTCCTACCTAAAGGCCTCAGCATCCACTAAGAGAAGGAAACAAGAAGACCTCAGAATGAACAACAGAGACCTTCTCAGGTCCCCATGCACAGTAAGCCTATCTCCTCTTGCTGCTGGTGTAATTCTGATAGTCTATCAACACCAAATGCAGAACAGAGGAGAAGGGAGGCAGACAGGCAGGCAGGCAAAGAGTAAGAAGAGGCAACTGATAAACATAAAAGATAAAGAACTCAAAAAGTTCAACAGTCTTGTGCCACTTAGTGTGGTGGAAAATAGCACATCCTACTATCTCCTAGAAGTATGTGTTCATTAGAATACGGGTTAGTAGCTAACATTGATAATAATGACCATGAGTAAGGAAATGTTGATAATAATGACCATGAGTAAGGAAACAATGATCAGATTGTGTTCTATGTATGCTACTTAAGAAAGCATGCACATTAACACCTTTCTTGTGCTCATTTGGGTGGAAATATTTAATTAAAGTGAGCAAATATATGTTTATTATATTTCCATTTTAGTGCTTAACCAAATAAGTTACATTCTCCTTAAATGTCAGATGAAGTATGAATTACAATGTATAATTAAGGGCCACTGCCACTCAGGACTGGAAGCTCCTAGTAGGCAGGAAAAGATTTTTTGGGGCTCTCTCTGCTTAATACCCAAGCACAGGCAATCATCACATCACAAAGGATGACTGTCATGGGGATGAGGATCCCACATGCCTCAAAAGGTAGGGGAAACCAGGGAGACTGGGCTCTCTCCAAAGCCAGTCCTGGGGAGCCCAGTCCCTCATTCCACAGTTTGCAGGAAACCAAGCTTAGAGCAGAATTACCACCAACTAGTCATGGTGGTGCAGTGATTAAGTACTCAGCTTTGGCAGTCTGAACCCCACCAGCCACTCCATGAGAGAAAAAAGAGGCAGTATGCTTCTGTAAAGATCACAGCTCTACTCTGTCCTATAGGGTTGCTATGAGCCAGAATAAATTCAATGGCAATGGGTTTGTTTTTTGGAGCTATGGTGGCATCATGCCTAAGGCATCTGACTGCTAACCAGAGGGCTAGTGGTTCAAACCCACCAGCCACTCTCAGAAGAAAGACTGGGCAATCTACTTCTGTAGTCATACTGCCTTGGAAACCCAAGGAGGGGTCGCTATGAGTCAGATCGGACTCGACGGCAGTGACTTTGGTTTGGTTTAGAAGGGGGCCTCTGCTGTCACAGGGAGATCACCATTCCCAGACTTCTCTAGAAGAGGAGTCCTAATCTAAGTTGTCAGCAGCCAACCCCTAGCAGACAAAAAAGGTTCCTCTGTCTTCCTTTGACTGGTCTTAAATGGCTCTAATCAGCTGCTGGCTGGGTAGATGACAGGAAGAGTAAACAAAGTTTTTTTTTTTTAAAAAAAAAAAGAGGATCCATCAACATCGCCATGGTGAGGCCTCATCAAGGATCTCAGATGCCTTTGGAAAACCAGACACTCACAGTAATGAGCCAGAGCAAGAAAACAAGTGAGAGACTAACCTATGAAAACCATACCATGTGTGGAAGGTGAAAACTTTTATCTACTTTCTTTCTATGTGAACCTAAAATGTCCCTTCTAGCAACTAAATTCATTTCAGTGTTATTTATATACAGGAAGTCCCGGGTTACAACGTCCACACTTACAAATATTTAGTACTTACCCTTTAATGTTATACAAATTGGCCTTCACTTTGAAATGATTGAAACTACCCCTACTCATCACAATCCCCACTTGCTGCTCCTGCAGCTTTCAAATCATTGAAAAGGCATTCCTTGCACTAAAAATCAAGCCCACCACCATCAAATCGACTCCAAGTCATTGCGACCCTATAGGACAGAGCAGAACTACCCCATAGGGTTTCCATGGCTGTAAATCTTTATGGAAGGAGACTGCCTCATCTTTCTCCCAGGAAGCAGCTTGTGGGTTCAAACCACCATTGACCTTTTGGTTAGCAGCTGAATGGTTTAACCACTATACCATCAGGCTCTTTGCACTAAACTAGGGTTAAACAAAAACCATATATACCTGTTCTAACCTACAAATTCTTAAAGACAGAGTTAGGAATGGATCTCTTTCATAACCTTGAGACTGTCTGTATAACCTCCTCATTTGTTAATTTTCTATCATTTATGCTGTATACAAAATACCTCCACATTAGCGTGACTGTTTAAATCAAAAACATCTATGGGGTTTTTGCTTCATTAAGGGGGTAAAGGGACTAATATAAAGCACCTATTATAATACAGAGGGAGTTCTGGTAGCATAGTGGCTAAGACACTTGTCTGCTAACCAGACAGCTGGGGGTTCAAACCCACCTGCCACTCCTCGGAAGGAAGGTTGGGCAATCCTACTTCCGTAGTGATACTGCCTCGGAAACCCAAGGAGGGGTCGCTATAAGTTGGGTTTGACTCGACGGCACATAACAACAACAACATTATAACACAGATACTCCACGTAGGTTTATCTCTTTACCCTCATATGATAGATATTATCTGCATTTTACACATAAGAAAACTAAGGCTCGGAGAGGTAAGTAACTTGCTCAAAGTCACACAGCTAGTAAATATCAAAATAGGAATCTGGTTTGCCTTCTTGATGATCATCTCCAGCAAAGGAACAGAGAGAGAGGCCTCTTGGGTCACAAATCTGGGAATAAGGAAGACCCCCTCTGACTTCAGACAAGAATGTTCCTTATTTTCAGCCTGAGCCTGGCTGGCGTTTGAGGGCTGACTTACATGATGAATGGACTCAAGGCACACACAAGATGTAGTATGTCTTGATTTAGTGAAGCGCTTGATAGGTCGTCTGATGAAATTTTACTTGCAAAATTAATTCATATTGTGTTGGCTGTGTGCTCCCATCACCCAGACAGCAGAAAAGCTGGAAAACTATAAACAAGTGGTCAGAAGAGGCTGCTGATGGTCAGGAGGGGAGCTCAAGCACTGATTGAAAGGATTACCCCAATATCAGGAGGTTCTGTTTTCTTTTTCTCAAAGCAGCAGAACTCAAGCCTGCAGCAAGAAAACTACAAGATGGAAGGGAAGCTGAGCTGGGGGGTAGCTCCAGAGGGTTCTTTCTGGATAGTCTGAAGGTGCTTGCAAATGGTAGGGATGAGAGAAGGGAAAAATGACCCCACCGAGTTCCTCCCAGTCCCTGAGTTCCATGCAGCCATAAAATATGGCCAGGAATGTACTGATAGGATCACAAGAGAAAGACAGCCATGAGACTCTGAATGCTGTCATCAAGCAGGCTCCCAAAATAAGCTGCCTGCCCCCCGAGTCAGGCCAATTGAAGCTGCAGTCAGAGGTCCTTGCCTTCTGTGGGCAGGAGGAAGCCCAGATGGGGTTAGCTCAGAGGGAATGTCAGCTCACACCAAGAAGGTGAGGTCCGAGGGCAGTTGGGGACCTAGGATAGTTGGCGGGATAGAGGGGAGGGAGAGCAACTAATGAGGAAGTCAGAGGCCCAGCGCATGGAGTGGAGCTAAGCGACACACGGGGCGGGAACGTGACTGCCATTCACAATTAATGAAGGCGCAGAGAGGAGATGAATTACTGTAATTACGAGCCTATGGAGCACAGTAAAAAGAAAAAGTGTTACTCTTGTGTGCACCATGTGTAAATGCAGGAGGTGAGAGGAGGGTGCAGGTTTTTTCTTTCCTGGTTTTTTTTTTGTTTTTGTTTTTGTTTTCCTGCTAAAGCAAAGGCTCTGGATAAGGGTTAAGCCAGTTCCAAAGGCAAACGTTATTTGTATGTTGAGGAAACTAGGGACTTTGAGAAATTAAATGGGTTCAAAAGAAACCAGGCAGAGTCCAAAAGAAAGCAAGTGTGACCAAGAAATCTTGATTACCCTCCCCTTTGTGAAGTTGGCAGGAGATAATCTGAGTTGATTGGGAGGGGTGGGGGGAACGGATAGTAAGTTCTATCTCCTGGATCCACTTCACCTTTTCCTTGCTAAATGAGTTGGTCTAACCTGCATTTAAAAGGTTTGCTCTGGCTGTAATAAGAATAAACTGTAGGGAGGGGACAGGGAGAATGAAAGCAAAGAGGAGAAGAGAGAGGATGGCACCTTGGACAACCGTGGTAACTAGCAGAAGGTGAACAGTGGTTAGATTTGGGGTATATTTTGAGTGTAGAACAAACAGGACTGATGAGGACTTGAATATGGGGTATGAGAGAAATAGAGGAATCAAGAATGAATGAATGAATGCCCCATCCTGACTGCAGGATTGCTTGGACCCAGTTGCAATGACATTTCTTTCTCCCAGGCATACCCCCACTCCTATCCCTAACTTCTCTTCAGCTTCAACCTTGATTTATACCTGCTCCTTCCAACTACATGATAATTTAATCTAAGTTAAATAGCCCTTTGAGTGCTGGCATGGAAACCTAACCACCAACTGAGAATATACTTCTATGAGAAGAGCTTGTTTCAAGTGGCTAACAGCCAATTTATAAATAAACCACCAGAAATACGACCTGTACATAAGTGGGAAGCACCTGTATAAACTCTGTCATTGCCTACACTGTCAAATCCAAGGCAAATGGTTTCCGTTGCCCTCAAGACAAATGGCCACTCAAACCATTGACATGACTCTCTATGGACAGGGGCATTGATAATGGTGACCGCTGGAAGAAACCCCAAGGCCTCACAAGATGATAGAGTGGTTGGGGATGGAGATAGAAGGAACTAGCCTACTATCTGCCAGTTATAGCTCTCCTGAGAGGTCTAAAGGGGAGATTAGCTCTCTGTCCCACCTCCCACCTGCCACCCAACTGCTGGGAACTTCTTAATTCTATTTGCCAAATAAGAAACTTTCCAGGAGTGGAAAGGTCGGGAAAGGCAGGTGGACTGTGAGAGCTGTGTGCATCTGGCAGAAGCCTCAGCCCCAAAATGGATTTTACTGTAGGAAGATGAAAAAGGCTGTGTGTGTTGGCTCGGTGAATAGAGGACATAAGCAGACCTGGGTAGAAAGCTTTCTTAGCAAGCTCAATGCAAATCAGACTTGAAGAAACAAAAGCCAGACCTCTGACTGCTGTGTCAGCTCCACAGATGCTTTTCCACTTCTAATCTGGCCCTCCGCGTGCTGTGGCTTCTGGTTCACCACCCAATAATGAAAGCTCCCAAACCTAATGAATAAACAGAAAGCCACTTGCTGGGCTTTGCATTAGGAATCCCAGCCAGTGGAGGAAAAACAGAGCTTTCTGGCCTTAAGATTTGCATATACAGAAGTTAAGCTTGAAGTGATGGTGAAGACAGGTAGAGGGTACGGCCACCTGCACTTTGATCTAAGCACGCATGTCCTGGCGGACATCTGAGAGGGCAACTATAAAGAAAGGGTGTGATCTGGGACTTCAGAGAGCCTTCTTGTGTCTCACATACTTCAGAAGAAACCAGTTCCTCCCACGGACGTTAGTGGACCACTCTTTCAGGTTGCGTGCACTACAATGTAATGGCAATGTCCTCCTCATTACATGACCCCTGAGCCAAGCACACATTTCCTGTTAGAAAGGAGAGGAGAGAAGGATTCTCCAATTGAGCCCAAGCCACAGAACCAGGGGAGGAAAAGGAAGCCAGACCACCTCCTTGACTTTACACCACACACCAGTCTTGTGAGTGAGGAGAACAATATGGGGTGGGGGTGAGGGACTCTAAATGCAGACAGGAGCCCAAGCAGGGTTGCAAGGTTGAGAAGCACTGTCATCCAACACTGAGTCCTGACCACTACCCTGTCTCTAACAAGGAAGGCAGAATTAACATGCAGAGAGATAACAGAAAGGCATTCATGACTAAGAATAACAAATTCCCCCAGCAACTGTCCAGGGCTGATTTAGGGCATAAACTGTCTCTGTCAATGATACCATGGGCTCAAAAACTCATACAATATATGGGGGACTCACTCACTCACTGCCATCAGGTTGATTCCAACTTACAGCAGCCCCCATTGGGTTTCCAAGGCTGTAAATCTTTATGGAAGCAGAATACCTCATCTTTCTTCCATGGAGTGGCTGGTGGGACTGAACACCTGACCTTTTGGTTAGCAGCCAAATGCCTTAACCACTGCATCACCAAATTCACTGCCATTGAGTTGATTCCAACACAGAGACTCCCATTGGATTTCTGAGGCTGTGAATCTTTATGGAAGTAGACTGTCCCATCTTCCTTCCATGGAGCAGCTGGTGGGTTTGCACTTCTGACCTTCCAGTGGGCAGCCAAATGCCTTATCCATTATGCCACCAGAGTTCCTTACATGGAGGACATCAAGCTCAACTGGTATAACATAGTACACAAAAACATTTTCTACATCCTTCTTTGATGAGCAGCAACTGGGGTTTTAAAAGCTTGTGAACAGCCGTCTGAAATGCTCATTCAGAGCAAAGAAGAGTAAAAGAAAAAAAAGACACATGGAAACAATTAGTCCAAGGGATTAGTGGACCACAGGACTCTCAGCCTAAGTGACCTTGAGACCAGAAGAATTAGATGGTGCCAGCTACCACTACCAACCACTCAGAAAGGGATCAAAATAGGTGATCCTAGATAGAGTGGGAGAAAGATGTGGAACAAGACTCAAAATCATAAAAAAGACCAGGATTATTGATCTGATAGAGACTGGTGAAACCCATAAGACTATAGCCTCTAGTCACCCTTTGGGCCTGGAATTGAACTCATTCCTGTGGCTTAACTTTCAGCTAAACAATAGACAAGCCTAGGAAATGAACAATTATACCAGGGAGGTTCAGGTGCATTCCTTAGAACAATCAACCACAGGAGATTAGAATGGCAGCATTTGTGCAGGGGGAAAGCTCAGAAGGCAGGAATGCAAAAAAAAAAAAAAAAAAAATCCTTAAACTAATATAGTATACAGATATTTTTGTTAGTGCCACTTGGGCCCAATTCTAGTATTATGGATTGAATTGTGTACCAAAACAATTTGTGTTGACTTGGCTGGGCCATGATACTCAGTGGTTTAGTAGTTATGTAATGATGCAATGTTGCAGATATGTAATAATACCCCCTGATGTGATCTGATGTGATCAACTGATCAAGTGTAAAAGGATTAAGATTAAGAGTGGGGTGGGACCTTAGTCCCCTATCAGCCCTGATCCAATGTAAGGTGAGTTTTCCTGGGGTGTGGCCTGCAATAATTTTTATCATACAAGAGATAAAGGGAGAGAGAAGGGAGAGGGGTACCTACTACCATCAAGAAAAAGAGGTCAGGATCCCTGCGCTGGGATCATCTGAAGACACCAAGAAAAAGCCTCCCCCTAGAGCTGGCACTCTGAACTTGGACTTCTAGCCTCCTAAACTATGAGAGAACAAATTTCTGTCTGTTAAAGCCATCTACTTGTATTTCTGTTACAGTAGCACTACACAACTAAAACCAAAGAAACCAAACTCACTGCTGTTGAGTCGATTCGACTCATAGCCATCCCTCCTTGGGTTTCCGAGGCAGTATCTCTATGGAAGTAGATTGCCCAATCTTCCTTCCAAGGAATGGCTGGGGGGTTTGAGCTGCCAGCCTTCTGCTTAGCAGTCAAATGCCTTAGGCACTATGCCACCAGAGCTCCTACTAGATAACTAAGATCTGTGTTTCATTCATTCATGTAGCCTTATAGGTACCTATTGTTGTTGTTGTTGTTATGTGCCGTCGAGTCGGCCCCGACTCATAGCGACCCCTCCTTGGGTTTCCGAGGCAGTATCACTACGGAAGTAGGATTGCCCAACCTTCCTTCCGAGGAGTGGCTGGTGGGTTTGAACCGCCAGCCGTCTGGTTAGCAGGCAAGTGTCTTAGCCACTATGCTAGAAACACTAAACCAAACCCACTGCCATCGAGTCATTTCTGAGTCATAGCAACACCACTGGGTTTCCAAGGTAGTAAATATTTACAGAAGTAGATTGCCTCATTTTCCTTCTGCAGAACAGCTGGTGGGTTTGAACCACCAACCTTCTGGTTAGTCATCAAATGCCTTAGGCACTGTGCCACCAGAGCTCCTTATAAATATGTACAGCACCTGGCTATTCCGATACTTTGAGTGTATTGTGAAACCTTTAACATTATCCTTAAAGTAAGTGTTTCCACATCTATTCCTAGTCAAGCATGCATCTACCTCCAAAGTAGGTTTTTGTTTTAAAGCATGACCTTGAGACTGTGGCCTAGACCTTCCTTAATCCTCTCGCATGTACCTCCTCCACTCTCCCAGCTTTGGGAGAACACAATCCACTTTACTACAGAGTGAGAAATCTCAGGGCACAAGTGACATAAGGGGAGGCAATTTACTCAGCTGTTCAAAGTTCACCAGTACCATATTCCTCACTTCCAACCTGTTCCCTGACCCCTTTTAACTTCCCTTTCTCCCTCCAGACTAAGAGAGTTCTCTCTTACACATCTCCAGCCTCCAGGAAGTCAACTGCTATTAGCTAGTTTCAAATACAACCCCTGATTTCAAGTCATAACTTCATTTTCCTATAAAGCCAAAAACCCAAACTCACTGCCGTCGAGTCGCTCATAACAACCGCTCCTTGGGTTTCCAAGGCGGTATCTCTATGGAAGTAGACTGCTCAATCTTCCTTCTGAGGAGTGGCTGGTGCGTTTGAACCACCCCCTTGGAAAATTAACCAATTTCTCATTTCTCCAGGCCCAAGTCAAGTTCCCTCAGTTTCTAACACTTTTAATCCCTTCTGATCCCATTCATTCTTGACCTAGGTCACCAGCAGTCTCCAAAGTAACAATTCTAACCTCAAGTAACTTGTTGAAAGTTTATGACACTGTTGGCCACACCCACGCTTCCTTCCTCCTGGTTTCCATGACACTAACTCTCCAGGTTTTCCCTTTTCTCTGGCTACTCCCTCTAGGTTGCCTCTATAGGCTCCTCTGCTCAAACCATCTCTGTTGAATCCCAGGATATGATCATTGGTTCCATTTCTTCTCACTCTACACACTCTTCTTGGTCAATCTCATCTAAATCCTCTACCTACTGCCTATTAGCTAATGATCCAAAATCTTCATTTCCAGTTTCTTTTCTATCCAGGAAGTACTTGGATATGCATAACTATAACCCATTATTCTCTCTCTCTTGCAAACAACCTCTAACCCTTTGACCCTTCCTCCCTCCTTTGGTTTACCTACCTAAATCCTAAGGCCGTTAAGTATCCATCTTCTCCATGTTCAGCAACTGAACATTTCTGGAGAAAGCCACATAATCAGATTGACTATTTGCAATTTAAATACATAAGCACAATGCCCAACAAGGCACTCAGCATTGCCCTGTAATCCTCCTACATTTCCCTATAAGGTTATTGCCTAACTCTCAGACTGCTATTTTATGCCATTCATTTTACCTCAAATATTCCCATCACCCTTAGCCCACTGTCTTGCCCCAAAGTTCATTGAGAAAACAATGAACAATGCATTTCCTTAACTTCCTACCACCAAATCTACAAACATCTTTCTGTTCTCATTTTCTCTATCTTCCCTCCATTTGTGGTGGGAGAAGTATTCCTACTTCCAAGAGTGGCCAAAACATTTGTTCTCTGAATCCCAACCCCTAACTCTCTCAAAGCCTTCTTTCTGGAAGTTACACTCTCTTTCTCCTCTATTATCAATTTAATCTACTTCCGTAGAGAAACCCTAGGAGGGGTCGCTATGAGTGGAAATCTACTCAACAGTAGTGAGTTTGGTTTTTTTTTTTTTTTTGGATAGTAGAGATGGGAGCTCTGGTGGTGTAGTGCCCAAGGCAGTGAGTGTTTTAATTATAGTAGAGATACCACCTGGGAAACCCAAAGAGGGGTCGCTATGAGTTGCAATCAACTCAATGGCAATGAGTTTGGTTTTTTTGGATACTAGATTATCCTCATCACCATACACACATATCTTTAAAAATAAAATACCCTCACTAACCCCAATTCCTCCCCCACCACTGCTCCATTTATGTGTTCTTGTTCACAGCATCTCTCAAAGAACTTTCTGTGCTCATTCCCCTATTTCTCTCCTCCCATTCACTTTTCAATCACTCCAGTGTGGCTTCTTATCAATGTCACTAATGACGACTGTGCTGCCAAATCCTATAGTCTGTATTCTTCTTTTGTGTGACCCCTCAGCACCAGCAGACACAGTTGACTTCTCTCTCCTTCCTGATGCTCATTCCTCTCTATGTTGCCATGGCACCACACTTCCTGGCTTGCCTCCTATCTCTCTGGCTTCTCTTTCTCCATTTTCATTGGTGACCTGTCCTCCTCTACCTGACTCTAATATTGGCACATTCCAGGATTCTGTCTTCAGCCTTCTTCTCCTATCTATAATTTCACTCTAAACTCAAAACTCACTGCCGTCAAGTCAGATCCAACTCATAGCGACCCCTCCTTGGTTTCCAAGGCAGTCTCACTACCATTTATTTTCCTTTTAACCACTGATGACTCACAAATTGTATCTTCAGTCTTAACCTTTCAGTTGGACAAAAGACTTAAGTACCGAGCTGCTGACTTAGTTGTCTAATTGTTATCTCAAATTTATGCTTCCCTACCCAACCCATACACACCCAAACCCTGTTCCTATATCAATTAACAGTACCATCATCCCTCCAATCAGCACAGTCAAGATTTAGAAATCATTCTTGATTCTACCTCTTCTTTTGCCCTCTCCTTCCAAAGCATTAGCAGCAGTCTTAGAGCTAAAACAACAACAACAAAAAAAAAAAAAAAAAAAAAACTCACTGGCGTGTGGTTTCCAAGGCAGTATCTCTACAGAAGTAGATTACCCAATCTTCCTCCCAAGGACTGGCTGGTAGGTTTGAACCACCAGGCTTCTGGTTACTAGTCAAATGCCTTAAGCACTGAACCAGCAGAGCTCCTAGTCTTAGTGCCACATCCACAATAAAACCACCATTCTGTTGGTGTCTATCCAATTCTACTACTGCTACTTGGGTAAAACCACTTCATATCTCACCTGACCCATCACACCTTCTTGAGTAGTCTCCTACTTCCACTCTTGCTTCTCTAAAGCCCATTCTCCACTACAGCTGGAAGGGTATTATTAACATGTAAATCAGATCATGTCACTCCTCTGCTCAAAATCCTTTAATGGCTTTTCATTGCACTTAGAACAAAATCTACTGCAAGTGGCAGAAAACCCAACTCAAACTGGCTTAAATGGTAAAAAATAATTTATTGATAGCAAAATGGCTGATGCTCGTGCATACTTCACATCATCACACCTCAATATCCAGGGGGAGCCTTTGTCTAAATACTACAAAGGCCATTCAGGCCTGCAGCAGACCTGGCAGCTCAGTTGAGTGATCTCAGTTCCCTAGGGGCTCTGTCCACTCAGAAATTTCTCTGGTCTTCCAACATTTTGGCCGCTACTGAACCTCCTAGTTCCTCTTTAGCTCCCAGCTCTACCAGCTGTTCACAGACAACTCTCCTCAGCTTCTACCCTGTCTTGTCCCAGGCTAAAGCAGCCTTTTACTACACATATCTTTCCTCCTTGCTCACCGAAGGACCCAACAAAAGGAAGACAGGCTTTGGGATGGGAGTGCTTGCTCACTCAGTCTTATGCCATCTTGTCTCCATGCCCACATCCTTCTAAAGGAAAAGGTCTTTAAATATGTGCTACTGAAGCTCTCTATACAGGCAATGCTCCTTTGTCATGGTTTGTCCATATTTGCCAACAGTATCCCACAGGGACATATTTCTTCCAATAAGAAATCACCCAGAAACTATCCCTCTGTCCCCATGGCTGCCTGATATGATGAAGAGGGGAAGAGAGAAAACTGGCTATGTACCATGCACAGTGTCAGAGCTGGCCTCAGGCTGTCCCAAGCTAGAGAAGATCACCCCTGCAGGTCAGATAGGTGTGTGTGTGTGTATGTGTGTGTATGTGTAGTTTTTCTCATGGAATAATTCTTTGTTTTTCCAATGAGACGTCACAACCAAACCCAACTCGCTACTGTCAAGTCAATCCTGACTCAGTGACAACCCCCCCTTGGGTTTCTAAGGCTGTATCTCTACAGAAGTAGATTGCCCAGTCTTGCTTCCAAGAAGTGGCTGGGGAGTTTGAACCACCAGCCTCTTGGTTAGCAGTCAAATGCCTTAGGCACTACGCCACCAGAGCTCCCAATGAGACATATACACATATATATATATATTCATAAAATTTTCCATTTTAACCATTTCTAAGTGTACAATTCAGTGGCATTAATTATATTCCCAATGTTATGCAACCATCACCACTCTATTTCCAAAGCTTTTTGTCACCCCAAAGAGAAACTTAGTACTCATCAAGTGTTAATTTCCCATTCCCTGTCACCCAAACTCCTAGTAATCACTAATTTACTTTCCATCTCTCTGGATTTGCCTATTCTACATATCTCATGTAAGAGGGATCATACAATATTTTTGTATCTGTCTTATATTACATAGCATAATGGGATTTTACTTAGCATTACAGTGAAATAGTATTCTATTGTGTGTATACCACATTTTGTTTATTCATTTACCTGTTGATAGACACTTGGTTTGTCAAACAGGCATTTTATGGTCTCAGATTTTTGTGGGGAATCTGAGCAGAGGTGCACTCCAATGCAAGAGATGCCTTTCTCCCCTGAAAATTCTTCCACCTCTGCTGAGTGACTGTTGGTTATTCATTTAACCTCTCAGGGATTCAGTGGCCTGTCTATAAGATGAAGGGTCTGGGAAGGTGATCTTTAGGGCATATTCTGGCTCTAACATGCAATAATGATTCTCTAGCCTAGAATGTAAGAAAATGTAAGACATTTTCACACAAAATGTCTGACCAAAAAAAAATATATTTGGTGATACAACACAAAAGGATCTTTGGGGCTGGGGTAGGCATCCCCAAGGACAGGGCTCTCTGCTCTATCTAGGGCATTTGCTCTGGTGCTTCCCTGTCAGTAGTGAGGGGCTCCCCTCTGCAGGCCATCCTCCACACTGCCATCGGAGTCTTCTTCTCAAAACATCAATATGATCATGTCATTTCTCTCTCTCTCTCTCTCTCTCTCTCTCTCATAAAACCCACTGCTTAGAAGATAAAGTCTAAATCCCCTAGCAAAGCAGTAAGTATAGCCTCATCTCCTCCTACCCCTCCTGCAAGCCTAGCATCCAGTCAAACCAGACACCCCACCCTTTTTCTGGCCACACCATCTATTTCCACCGTTCCAATCCTTTGCTTGTGCTGTTCTCTCTGTTTGGAATCCCCTTTGCTGCCATGTTTCTATCTGCTGCAATTCTACTTAATAATCAAGGTGCTGCTCAAATGTCCTCTGTGCATCCTTTCCCACTCCTCCAACCCCCTAATCAGAATGAAGCTCTCCCATATGGACATCCATGGTACTGTGGCCTATTCTACATTCTCACTGAAGATAGCACTTATACCATGGCATTATGTATACCAACATCAATAAGTTCCTAGGTGTCAGGCAGTATAGAGGAAAGAGCAAGGGCCTTGGAGCCAAGCACATCTGGGCTATGATTCAGGCTTAGTTACCTGCCAGCACCAGGTATTCAGAGGATGACTCTCAAGCAAAGACTTCAAGCAGACTGCTTATGCATACATTTTCCTATGTCCTTCCCGTGGACAGCACTCCCCAGAGTCAGTCTCCTCACAGTTCCCACATACACACTCCAACAAGAGCCCTCATGAGACTCCCTGACATAAGGCCAGACATCCCTACTTACTCTGGCAGGCTCCCAGTAGCAGTGGGTTGCTGATTTCCCTTGCACTCAACGTATTTATCCTGCTAATGAGAAGTTTCTTAAGGCTCTAACAAGCCTCCTTCCACAGAGCAGGTTCAGCAACAGATTCTTATAAAAAATAAATTCAGTACATTAAACCCAGATTTCAGCATATTAGTAGACCCATGGGGGGAAGGGGTAGCTGAATTTACCAAACACCAGGCAGTTGCTATCTTTTAATTAAAAAAAAAAAGAAGCAGCTCATGTAATTTCTGGTCTCTCCCTAAGAAAGATTTTCTGATTTCCCACGTAAAATGTTTCAGTGTGTACATTAGGACAAAACACATTTCTGAATGGCTGAAAACAAGGAGGAAGCCTTCCTGCTTGCCCCACCCCTAGCACCAATGCACCTCCAATACCTTCTTTCTTCACTTACCTGACTGTTGCCTTGAAAACATCTCGGTGATTTTATGCCTGTGTGGGTATCTGGTCATCTCTAGCCAGATCCTGATAAACCCAAGAGGAAAACTCTCTTTCCCGTTCCATGTCACCATATCATCCATTAACCTGTCTGCCCCTCCACCTATCCAGTTGCCCAGCTACCTGCTGTGGACACTGTGCACTAGGAGCTAGATATACAAAGATGCCTAGACAAGGTCTTTGACTTCCAGGAGCTCCCAGCTTGGACCCAAACAGACATCAACACAGAGCAGAGATTGACAGTAAGGCTTGCCCAGGGTACTCTTGGTCAAAGAGGATGTTGACTGTTTCTAGGAAAGGCTTCCAGGAGAGGTTTTATGGAGAAGATAAGCACTGAGCTCGTTCCACTGAGTGGTCCACCAATACTGGGAGTCTACCAACAGAAGTGAAAGGGAGACCAAAGGAAGAAGACTTCAAGTTAAAGGGACTACATATGTAAAGGACTGGGACATGCAAGACACAGCATGTAGAGGGAATGGAAAAGTGTTTGGTACAGCCCGAGCCTCAGGGGCAGGGACCCAGGAGAGGCAGTCAAAGCTCTGCATGTAAGAGACGACAGTCTCAAACAGTGTTAAACCCCCTCATCGCTCTGAAGCTGCCATCAGTTCCAGAGCCTGGTAAGATTAGAGAGAGAGCAAAGTTCCTCTAGCAAGTTTATTAATCATCTCCTTGTATTTCCATGTCAGGCCCAGTTCACGGAGGCCTGAAGCCCCACAAAAAGTTCACTCTTACTCCTATCAGCCACACAGTGGGGGTTACTAAAGAGCAATGATCTATATAACTCAGAAAGGGCAGTGATAAACTAAAGAGCTCAGGGTTAAGGTTAAGTGGAGCTGAGCTAGGAGGCAGGGCCTGCACTGCCCCCCCCCCCATGCACTGTGCATGCCATAGATACCATCCTTCACCTTCTACATAGGAGCTCTGGTAGCATAGTGGCTAAGACACTTGCCTGCTAACCAGACGGCTGGCGGTTCAAACCCCCCAGCCACTCCTCAGAAGGAAGGTTGGGCAATCCTACTTCCGTAGTGATACTGCCTCGGAAACCCAAGGAGGGGTTGCTATGAGTCGGGGCCTACTTGACGGCAAAACAACAACAACAACAACAACCTTCTACATACTCTGTGTGACAGGACTTCCATAAGGGCTTGCTAGATTGTACCCCTTCTTCTGAGTATATCACTTAGGAGAAAAACCAAAAAAAAGCGAAAACTCATTGCCATCAAGTCGAATCCGACTCATCACCAGAGCTGCCACTTAGGAGAAGGAGTCAGGGTATGCCTATTGGAATGATAGGCATAGGAGCCATAAACCCTCAGCCTGGCAAGCAGGAGTCTCCCCCTCACATGGAAGACAGAGACAGGCATAGCCCCTCAGGAAGTCCTTTGGCATTCCAGAGAGAATCATTCTGAATGGTTCTTCTGTTCTCACATGACTCACCCTCCCTCCAGCCCCTCAGCCCTCCTTGGAAAATCACTTCTCTGGACCAGCCTATCTTCCTTGAGTCTTGAGAATTGCATGCAGGGCCCTAAGCAAGACTGCACAACAAACCCTTGTCAACTGGGAATAAGCTAGTTACAGAGTAATGGAAAGCTAGTGCTGTAAGGTGTGGCTTTAAGTGAGGGCTGCTGCCTGCTTAAATCTCTTACATCCAGCATATACTGGATCCCCCACAGAGAATGTAGCCCAAAGGACCTCCTGCATTAGAACCACAGAACTGGTGTGCCTCAGGGTCTACACCTGCACCACCAATGAAGACCAAGGACTCTTGGTCACTAGCCATAAGGACACAGGGGGAGAAACTTAGGGTACCAAGGCCACACCATGGGGCACCAGGGCACAAACTGAGCCCACAGGAGAGGTACGAAGCATTCCATCTGAAAGCCAATCCCCTTGCTGAGGTGGGAAGAAGTGTGTGTTCTATCCTTTGTTTGTCTCTTTAAGCACACAGCATCAACTGAATAAAAATCTCATTATGAAGCTCTGTCAGTAATACTTAGTAAGTCTTTCCCTGTCTTCATAAAGCCTGAGTTAAAGAACCTCTAGGTATTGTTATCTAAAGAGTTCTGAAACTGGTGGTCCCTACCTGACGATTATAATTAAGATTTCTGCAGTTTGGAATAGGTAAAACCCAGTAAACAACTTCAACTACTCTCTTTCAAAATCATTATCTTTGCTGTCTAACACAAGACATTAAGAACCTGAGGCCTAGAATCAAATTGTGTATATTAAAATCTCATCATTTCCTAGCTATGTGACCTTTGCCAAGTCACATAATCTTTCTGAGCCTCAGTTTTCCTTACCTATAAAAATGGGGTTAATAATAGTGTCTTAAAACATTTACGATAGCGCTTGTTGTTAATTGCCATCTAGTTGGGTCCAATTTATGGTGAACCCGTGCACAACAGAACTAAATACTGCTCATTCTGCACCTTCCCCATGATCACTGGGATATCAGACTGTTGTTATCCACAGAGTTTTCACTGACTAATTTTCAGAAGTAGACCACTAGAACTTTCTTCCTAGTTTGTCTTAGTCTGGAAGCTCCAGTGAAAGCTGTTCAGCATCACAGCAACAGGAAAGCCCACACTGACTATACTGGCTATACATGTGATGAATTGGCCAGGAGGCTCTCCAGAATGGGAGGTGAGCATTCCACCACTGAACCACCAGTACTCTCCAGAATAGGGCTTGGTCAACAGTAATCACTTAATACATGTCAGTTTTTCTTACTAATATTGCCATAAATGATAAGAGGTATGGACAATTTCCACCCTGGGTAGCACAAATGGTTAGGCATTCAACTACTAACCAAAAGGATGGTGGTTCGAACCCAGAGGAGCGTCGGAAGAAAGACGTGGCAATCTGCTTCCAAGAGATCCCAGCCTTGAAAACCCTACGAAGTGCAATTCTACAATTCATGCAACATATGGGTTGCCATGAGTCAGAATCAACTCAATGCCAACTGGTTTGGTTTGGTTTTATATTTGCTTCACTATATTTTTTTAAGGGAGCTCTGGTAGCATAGTGGCTAAGGCACTTGACTGATAAGCAGAAGGCTGGCGGTTCAAACCCAACAGCCACTCCTCGGAAGGAAGATGGGGCAATCTACTTCTGTAGTGATACTGCCTCGGAAACCCAGGAAGGGGTCGCTATGAGTCAGGTCCGACTCAACAGCACATAACAACAACAACAACAACATATTTTTTAAAACTTTTTTCAATGAGCACATATTTTACACATATTATATTTAAAAAAAAAAAAAAAAAACCTCATTGCCGTCGAGTTGATCTCGACTTATAACAACCTCTCCTTGGGTTTCTGAGGCAGTACCTCTACAGAAGTAGATTGCCCAATTTTCCTTCCGAGGAGTGGCTGGTAGCTTTGAACCACCAGCCTTCTGGTTAGCAGTCAAATGCTGTAGGCACTACGCCACCAGAACCCTTCATCGTTGTATAAGGAAAAAAAAAAATCTTATGAAAATAATCCTCAAATAAATTAATTTAATATAGTTTCAACCAAAAGAATGTTCTAAAGACTATGGATAAGGTAGTTTTGAGTGAGCAGACCTTCATTTCTGGTATGACTACATCACATCTTGTGGTAACAGTCATACACTAAAGTGCTCACATTTCCTTTTGAGCACTGTCTTGCATCACCCTCCTCAAAACTGTGACTGAAGTATTAAAACCCTGCAGGATGCCAGACCAGGACCTTGTCTGCTTTGTTCATGCCTCTCAGACTCCTAGATGACTCTCCCAACACCACCACAGAGAGATGGGAATGCCAGGCTTCACAAGTGACCCTACCACTGACTAGCTGGGTGCCTTGGGACAACCGTGCAACCTCTTTCAATTTCCCCATTCACAAATTAGAGAAAATGGGAACCCTCCAGCATAAGGTCATTATTAGACATCTCAGGTCCCATGCTTAGCACTATACTGAGAACCAATGTTATATTCAACACACTTTGGTTCCTCTTTCCCTTAGTTCTTCACAGGTTCTTCTCTATGGCCTGTTTTAGGTATCCAGTGCTGCTATGACAAAAATCCCCCAAGTGGATGGCTTTAACAAATTTATTTTCTCACAGTTTAGGAGGCTAGAAGTTGGAATTTAGAGTGGTGGCTGTAGGGAACAGCTTTCTCTGTCTGTCAGCTCTGGAAGAAGGTTTTTCTCTCCTTCCAACATGTGTAGGCTGGGTTTTCCTTGGAGATCTCCATGTGTCTTGACATCAATCTTTCCCTGGAACTAGAAGGTTCTTAGCACAGGTTCTCCAGGTCCCAAGGATGCACTCCACTCCCGGCTCTTCTTTCTTGGTGGCAGTAGGTCCCTCTGATCTCTGCTCACTTGTTTAATTTCTTTCATATCACAAAAGAGATTGACTCAAAATACAACCTAATCCTGTATGCTGTGTCTTGCCTCATTAACATCACTGCCTCTAATCCTGACTAATTAACATCACAGAGGTTAGGACTTACAACACAAAGGATAATTACATCAGATCACTGAATGAAGGATAATTACATAATACTGAGAATCATGGCCTAGCCAAGTTAACACATATTTCTGGGGGAAACAATTTAATCCCTAACATGGCCCCCTAGTGAAAAGAGTCTAGTATGATTTCAGTAACGACCTCTCTATTGATCTGTTCATTTCCAGCCCTGCCCACTCTCATCCCTGCTTTAGGACCAGAGCTCTGAGGACCCACAGGACATCTCCTTTCCTTATCCGCCTGCAACTCAAATTTAGCTGTTTGAGTTGGGGGGGGGGGGACACAACTTTCTAATAACAGCAGTGCTGCAATATTTCCAATTTAAAAAAAAAAAAGCATTTATCTTGATACCTATTTCTTGTGGCTGTTTTTCTTCAAACAGCTTCAAATATTTATGAAGGCTTACTCAAAAGGCTTATTCAGAAATGGATAGGTGTTAAAGGGGCAAGGAGGCCACATCCTCTGATCTCCTCTGACCCCCACAAGAGGAAGACAGAATCACCATCAATAGCCCATGGCCTATTCCTGAGAGGCCAGACATGCTGCCTCCCTCCAGCCCTTTCAAAAACCCTGATACCAACTGTTCCTCCTGCAGCACCCACCACTTCTCTGCTGGGTTCGATAATTCTCTGCAGTGGCCACACAGAACTCACAGATTATGGGGTTTATTAGGGAAGCAATAGATTACAATTCAAGTTCAAGAACATGCTCAGTCTCTCAGCCCACAGTCTCTCTTGGTCTCTCTCCCAGCATGGATGTCTCTCAGTGTCTCTCTCCCTGCAGTGCGTGTCTCTCGGTGTCTCTCTCCCAGCAGTGCGTGTCTCTCAGTGTCTCTTTTCCAGCAGTGTGTGTCTCTCACATCACTCTCAGCAGTGCATGTCTCTTGCATCTCCTAGCTGGCAGTGAGAGCTTTTTTTCTGCCTCTAGGAGGGCTCCTTTTGAGCCTGGCAGAGTGGCAAACTAACCAATCCTAACCTCAGAATTCTATACACCTGAGAGAGAGAGAACTTCCCAGAAGATTACTTTGTGCTTCTCTCAACAGAAATACCCCACATGGATAACTTTAACAATCAGGAGCTACTCAGTTGCTCATGGCAAATTCCACCAAGGAGTTTATAAAGACTTTTGGCTAGAAAAGCCATACCAGGTAATTTACTACATCACAGTAGGGCAGCCCCTGTCCTCAAGAAATACAGCCTAGTCTTCAGGATGAAACAGACACCTTAATAAATAGTTTCAACAAACTGTGGGATAAGTGCTCCAATACACTTGTATAAGGTCTATTGCTGGCACAAAATAGGGGCAAATCAGCTCTGCCCAGCCAAGATGGGTCAGCAAAGGCTTGAGCTGGGTTTTAGAGGATGAACAGGAGTTTGGCAGGCATGCAAGGAGGCAAAGACAGACAGAACAACCTAGGCAGCAGCCCAAACACCTGAACCAGCATAGTGCATTTGGGGTGCTGCACTAAATCAATGTGGCTGGTTGCAGGCAGCAGGGTGGGGGTAGCAAAAATTATCCTGGAGAGATGGGCTGGGGCAAGTTGGGGAGGGCCTTATAAATATGCAAGTGGCTCTTCATATTTTTAGAGGTCATAGCCCTCTTTGAGAACCTTTTTGAAAGCTACTGGCCTTGTACACTGCCCCCCCCCCAACAAAATGCACATCTTCACAGTTGTACTTGCAATTCAGGAGGCTTCCCACCCCAGGACCCTATCAACAGGTCCAGACTTAGTGTTCATGAACCCTAGGTTAAAACCCCAGTGTCCCTTACCAGGTCAGTGTCCTCAGGAATCAACCCTGGTGATATTACTCCACTGCTCCTCTGGGACATGTTGGCTGGCTCAAACCCTGCACTGTGTGATTTGGAGTACTACTCTCTAAAACTACTACCGCATAGTTTCTCACGTGAAAGCTCCCGCACTTGTTCTCAGCTGCCTGCCCAGAACAGTAAGACCTTTTGATGATCTCTCCCCAGGGGGCTGGAAGAATCTTCTGCAAACCTGGAGATTACCCTTTGAGTACTTTCTCGTCATCATTTATAAAGGTATTCAATAAGCTCAGGCCCAGTCCCAAGAAACATTCTATTCCTGTCCTCATCCTTCCCTCCCTTCACTGCCTGTCACCAAACATCTTCTTTATCTGAGACAAAGTACTAGTCCCAGCCCCACAGTAACTCAATTATTTTTAAATTGCCTTTGGTGGGTAACCTTGAAAAGGCCTTAGAAAGCACAGCAGATTAGAGTCACTGGTTCCCCTTTATCTGCCTGCTTATTTACCCCTTAAGGAGCTCCATTAAACCATCCTAGCACACATTCTCTTTGCAGAAAACTATGGTCTGGCCCCTATCAGAGGAATTTTGCTTATGTGTTTGGTGACCCTGTTCATCTGAGAGAAGCTGACATGGCTTTAAATATTTAACCACTTTAAATACATGGGTAATGACAATAACTTTGCTGATGGCAGCTCAAATTAAGCTCTCGATCAAGTAAGATTTGTTGAACCTAAAATACTTCTAATTAACTCTCCGGCCAGCTTCCCTCACAGCAGATGGCCACAAGGGGTAGCTGTGTCTCCCAGGAAGAGCACTGGATTTAGAGTCCATCTGTAAAGGAGGCCAAAACCAAAACCAAACCCACTGCTATCGAGTCAATTCTGACGCATGGCAATGCTATAGGGCAGAGTAGAACTTTCTCCCTAGGGTTTCCAAGGTTGTACTCTTTATGGAAGCAGACTGTCATCTCTTTCTCCCACAGAGTGGCTGGTAGGTTCAAACCATGGACCTTTTGGTTAGCAGCCAAGCACTTTAACCACTGCACCACCAGGGCACCTCATCATGCTTATTCTCATTGTGATGTTGTGAAAAGTAAATAAGATCACGTTTGCAAAATACTTTCTTTTGTGATCTACTAAATGGAGACAGACACAGGGATCATTACCACTAGTAGTTAAACATGCCCCCACTCACCCTCTAGTAGTCCACCCTATTATTTGCCAGATCTCTTAAGACAGAAGCTTTTAGGAGAGGGGATACAAGTTAGCCAATATGCCCAGGATGGTCTCACCAGCCTCTGGAAACCACCCAATCAGCAACCGCAAGGGGCTCTACTCTCCTCCTGGAGGGAGACAGTCCTTGTCAGGAGTGCCTTCTCCTGAGTAGAATGCTCTCTCTGCTACCTCCAAAACCCTAGGGTATTCTCCTCCAGCTAGAACCTCTCACCTGCTCTGGAAGTGGCTCTGGCCTTGGGGATACCCAAGGTGGACAGCACCTCTTTCCTTTCTCTGCACAGAATTTCTTCATCCAGAGAGCAAGGTGAAGAGAAATACCTAACTTGACCCCAGGCCTAGTGAGGACACCAAGTCTTCTCTCTGATACCTCCCTTGGGAGGACCCTTACCCCATTCCCATTCCTGGGACACAGAGTTCTCAGCCCCAGGCCTGGCACTAGCAGAATTGTCCCACAGATTTACTTGTCAGTGTATTGCATTGACTTGCCAATAAAGAAATCCAACTCTCTTTTTCTGCTGACTTCCTCTTCCTCGGGGGTAAGACAGCTGGTTGACCAGAAGGGATACCAGTCTAAAGATCTCAGACAAGTAGCAAGCTTTAACACCTGGCCCATCTCTGCACTTTAGGCAGAAAAGGAACTTGAGGCAGGCTGCCCAGCCAGCCCTAAGCGGCAAGGAAGCCAACGATAATGGCTAATGCAATAGACCCAATTTCATTACTAATGTGAAAATTGATTCTAACTCATGAAGAAAGAAAAGGAAAATCTGCTTGGAATGTTAAGTCTCAAGGATTTGGCATGGTTGGATGTGCTTATGCTGGGAGAGAAGGCCTTTTACAAAGTACACCTCACACAGAGGGAATCAGACATTTGCCTGGTGCAGCAAGGGGTGCAACGAGAGGGTCACCTGGGCATTTTCTACTTCCCTAAACAAGCATCTACATGTACCCAACTATATACCACACTTTCTTCTCCAGGAGGAGGCATCATCTCCAGAAACAGGCCCTTTCCCCACTCCCTAATGCCAAAGTAATGTGCCAGTCCTATGTGGGAAATCAGACTCATTGTGGAGACAGGCCCCCTCAGGAGATATATATGGAACTTCAGAGACTATGGGCTCTGTCATATTGGAACACCAAGCTTGGTACCCAAGCTTTTTCATATCTCTAAAGAAAGATTTCTGCCCTCATTGGAGATGTGAAATATATGAAGAGTCTGTGGCTACAACATCAAAATACTCTTTGTTTATTAAGTCTAAATAATTAAGACAAAGTTTTTATTTAAACATTGGCCATGACAATAAATCACAAACTTGTGTGGTTTTGCTTGATGTTTGTGTGATATATAGATACATGGTTGTGCACCCTCCCAGGTCTGTCCTTAACAAGGAAAATCCATTTATAGGTTCTTTGAGAACAAGCAAGCGTTTGTGCCAAACCTGTATACAGAAGAACATATATTTATTCTACAACAGATTAATTCATTCATTATTGAGCACCTACTTTGTGCACGGCATATGGCCAAGACTGAGGCTATAAATAGCTAAGGTAAGCTCCACAGTGTGGTAGGGGAGTAAGGTTTGGCACCACCCACCCATAATGCACTGTGATAAGTGCTCTAATAGTGGCAGATACAATTCCACTGGAGACCAAAGGAGAGGGAATGATTAAGTCTGCCTCAGGGTTTGGGGAGTACTTCAAGGAGGTATTTACATATGCTTCCTTGCTGTGGGTTTCCAGGTAGAATTCCCTCAGGCAGTACGGAAGCTGCCAGGGTGACGAATCCCAGAGATCTCATTTGTACATACTCATCTGCCTTCTCTTCATTCCCAATAAAAAGCAATGAGACATCCCTATTAAGGCCAGTGATTGTTTATTTTTAAGCATCCTGGGGCCCACAGAGACATTTTGACATCTCCAGCTCTGAGCTTCCCCCTCTGACACAACCCAAATTTCCTTCTGCTTTCCATCCTCTCATTCCTAAAGAGCTCATTTAGCCAGGTAAAGAGAAGATGATGATGGAAGTGTGGAACAAAAAGGAAGGGTCCTGCATGTCCACCAATAGGGGGTGAAGAAGGAGGACAGTGACACAAATAAATCACCCTACAGCCCTTTGAATATTTGAATCAGTCACCCTGGATTTTCTCTCCTTCAGAGAAGCCTCCCTCCTTCAGTGACACCGTAGCTCTCAGATCCCCTGCCATCTTTCTTCTGGATGAACTACAAGTTTTATGAATGCATCTCAGAAAGGCACTTAGCACTCAGCACAGTGAGCCCTCCATGCATGCTCTAATCAGGTGCTGTGTGGGGAACATGCCCTTCAGCTGAACCCTCGGTCCCTTCCTAAACTTGCGTCAGCCCACACTGATCTTATGGTCAGTCTGCCTCCAAGTCTCCATCCTAAATTTACAGCATTTATTTTTTAAAAAATCTAAACATAAGACTTTTCATTTGCTCATGATCAATTCCTCAATTCCATCTTGTTGGTTTTGGCCCGCTGTTCTGCCTACCTATCACCACGCACAACTGATTATGTCAGCCAGTGGGAGAACTCTTCTTTCCTTCCACCCTGGTGTCATGTGTGAATTTGAGAATCTGCCTTCTCTGTCTTCATGCAAGCCGTCAATAATATATCAGGCAGGACAGGCCCAAGGATTATCCCCTTTGGTACTAGAAATCTACAGGAAGGGCTCTGTTAATATTTGTCACACTAATAAGTGAGGGACAACGAATAAACAGATAAATATGACCTCTCTCTAGGCCCACCCTGATCCTTAATCAGCTGCATTGAGTCTGACTGTTGAAACAACTATGATACTACCTATTTGTACCTCTTATCCTCTCATCCCTAAAGATGTCATCAAGATTTGGCTTCAAGGTTTGCTGAAAGTAAGACACCCCATGTCTGAGATACATAGTCATGATATGCTTTTTTTAAAATAATAATAATACATTTTATTGAAATATAACTTATGTACAGTGAAATACACAAAACTAAAGTGAATGATATGCTTTTGAAAAAATGAGAAAGAGGTGAGTTTGGTCATCTTGCTCTTTAGTAACTCCTGCTGATCCTGTTGATCTTTCTTTCCCAGAGCTTAAGGACACCTGCTTCATACACTTTTTTTAAATGGTGGAGGAAAATAACATAGTATTCATTGCTTTATAATATTTTTTAATCTAGCTTTTTCTCTTTTATGAAAACATCTGCCTATCTTCAGACTTTTAGCACCTCTCACCTTCTCCACAATTTCTCAACAAAATACAAAATGCTTCCAGAATCACATTTATAATCTTCCACTGCTCCCCTAAGAATGACTTTATGATTACTCTTGTTTGTCCTGGTCGCAGATTCTATCCCCAGCTTTGGCCCAGTGTGGTAGAAATGCAGCCCTGTAGTCAAGAGGAGCCAGTCAGGCATGCTGATACTGTATTCATGTGCATTCATGGCCACAGTTGAAAATTAAAAATTATGCCCCACTGGTTGAAGGTGAGGAGCTCTGGTGGTGTAGTGGTTAAGGCATTTGGCTGCTAACCAAAAGATTGGTGGTGTAAACCCACCAGCTGCTCTGCAAAAGAAAGGTGAGGCAGTCTGCTTCCATAAAAATTTAAAGCCTTGGAAACCCAATGGGGGCCACGATGAGTCAAAATCAACTCAATGGCAGTTGAGGATGGTTTTTGGTTTGGATTGAAAGTAAGTTACAGCATCCCTTATTTATCTTAAGGAGGCTCTGTATGTGTGAGCAAGGCATGAACATGTGTAGCAAGGCAAGTGTGAGCAAATGTCTATCTTTGGATAGGTATATAAAAAATGCAACGTTTATTTAGCTCCTGCTTTAATAATAAAACCAAAAAATCAAACCCACTGCCATCAAGTTGATTCTGAATCACAGAGACCCCCATTGGGTTTCCAAGGTGGTAAATCTTTACAGACATAGATTGCCCTGTCTTCCTTTGAGTCGGTCCCAACTCATAGCGACCCCTCCTTGGGTTTCCAAGGAGGTATCCTTACGGAAGTAGCTTGCCCAATCTTCCTTCCAAGGAGTGGCTGGTGGGTTTGAACTTCTAGCCTTTTGGTTAGCAGTCAAATGCCTTAGGCACTATGCCACCAGAGCTCCCTGCTATAATAATAGTTAGTGCTTTATATCACTTACTATGCTTTTGGGACTAAATGCTTTGTATATTTTAACTCATTTAATTCTCACTGCAATCCTATGGGGTGGGTACTATCATTATCCCCACTTCACAGCAAAGAGAAGCACACAGCTAAGTGGTAGAACTAGGACTGGAACCTGAGCAGCCCAACCCCAGAGCATGGGTTCTCAACTGCTGTTTCTTCTTAGGCATGTTTACATACATCAGCAAGACCCTATTCCAAACTCTGTAAGTTTCTTCCAACTCTCAACACACACCACACACACATTCTTTATATCTGGAGACTCACTATACCCTGAACAGTCCATGCACTTTCACACCACTGTGCCTCTATTCATTCTGTTGTTTCTGCATGAATATCCTTTCTTCTCTTGCCCACTCAGAAAACTCCTATTCATCCTTCAAAGGCCAGTTCAATGTCACTATTTCTGTGATACATGTCTTAATCCCATCCTAGATAGAATAATTTGCTCCCTCCTTTCTAGTCCTATGGCTAGGTGTTTGTATTACACTATATCATACACTGTATTACCAGTTATCAGCTGTGGAGAAGCTGAAAGATTCTGGAAAAAGGATGTATGAGCCAGGCAGCTGACAAAAAAAAAAAAAAAACAGCAAAAATAAAGTTACAGATTATTTGGGAATTTCATTTGTTCATTCATTCAATACATATTTATTTAATGCCTACTATATTCCAGCTTGCCTGCTAACCAGACGGCTGGCGGTTCAAACCCACCAGCCACTCCTCGGAAGGAAGGTTGGGCAATCCTACTTCCGTAGTGATACTGCCTCGGAAACCCAAGGAGGGGTCGTTATGAGTCGGAGCCGACTTGACGGCACATAACAACAACAACATATTCCAGACATTGTTCTAGATACTGGGGACAGAGCAGTAAACAAAACACAAAAATCCCTAACTTTGTGAAGATTCCATTCTACTGAGGGGAGACAGACAATAAACCAAGCAAGTGAAATATATAGCATATTAGAAAGTGGTGGGTGCTACAGGGAGGAATAAGGCAGGGGAGAGAGTCGAGAGCAAAGGGGAGGGATTTGAGAGCAAAGGGGCTGGGGCAAGGATGTTGCGGGTAGCTTTGCCATTGGATTCTGAACTTTGAGACTTTTCCTCAGTTCCCACTAGAAAGCTGCCAACCAGAATGACATGAAGGTCGTTCCTTCTACTACTCACTGAGCTAAGCCAGCACAAAGAAAGTGCACAGTCCCTCAGCTGCCTAACTTCCCCCTCTAACAGTGGTTATGATAAGCCAAGGCCATTCTATTAATTTGGGGAAGCAGAGACAAGTCCATAATCATCATAGCTAACACAACTGAGCAGTGTCTTCAAAAAGGCACAGTGCCAAACATGTTATAGGAATTACTGCATCTAATCCTTACATAAGGATCCTTCCATAAGGTGAGTGCTATTAGTACCCTTTTTTTGCAGATGAGAAAGCTGAGACCAGGAGAGGTTAAGCATCCTGACCAAAGACCCATGGAGTTTAAATAATGGGGCCAGGACTCAAACCTGGGGCTGGGACTCAAAATGAGTTCTGTCAGACTCCAAAGTTTAGTATACTGCCTCCCCCAAGCCCCAGAAGGCATTAGACTGGAGCTATGTCAGCCAAGAGTCTTATTCTCTGGATCAGCCTCAAAACATGCCCAACCTCAGAGACAAAATGCAGCAAAGGGAGTGGAGGAGGGCACTCAAAGTTGAGCTCTGTTTGCATCAGGGGACCCTGAGTGGTCCTGGGATGAGAGTGGGCTCCTGGACAGGCTTTCAGTTCTGCAGCCACAAAGACAGGGTTTGGCTGAGGGGAAAGACTCCAAAATCTATGCCCTGGCATGACCTGATCCTTTCCTCCTTGGCTCCCACACATGCTTCTCCCGCCTCCCCAGTCCTGGTCCAGTGATGCTGCCACAACACCCCAGACCTTCTCAGCATTGTAAAAGTGTTTTTTCATCCATCCTTCTTCTTCTTGTTGTAAGCTGCCATTGAGTTGATTTTGATTCATGGTGACCCTATGTGTGCAGAGTAGAACTGCTCCATAGGGTTTTTAAGACTGTGACCTTTTGAAAGCAGATCAATGCCCCTGACTTCCAAGGTACCTGTGAGTGGGTGCGAACCACCAAACTTTCACTTACTAGTCAAAGGTTTAACTGTTTGCACCACCCAAGGACTCCTTCATTCCCTCTTAGTAGCATCAAATTACAGAATAGACATATTTGCCGAAGTGTAGGTTTGGCCATCAACTGGACTACTACCTACCTCATATTAAATCTGCTTCCTCTGGGGCCACACAGCTCTGGGTTATATATTGTTTAATTTTTCTCAAAAACAAAGAAGAAAGCTTCCTGGTCTGACTCTAGTCTTTTATCGCCACTCCAGTCAGCTGCTCACTGAACCATCTCATTCCCTAATTCCTGCCCCTCCGAACTCCTATACGCCAGTGGGTTTTGTTCATGGTCTCCTTTTGTTCCAGTGCTCACTCTCTAGGCTCCAGTCCTTGGCTCACTCCACCTCCGTCCCAGCTTCTATCTTCATTTCCCTCCTGGATTAACTGCTGCACCAGTCATAACCTAAACCCTCCTGTTCCCAAGTCCTTCAAAATCCCAACTGGCCAACATTTTCCTGCCACAATCCAGCTTCTAGAAACCAACCTTTCAGCACTGCTCCACCATTGTTCTGGGTGTCCCTGGTCTGCTCCTTCCTCCTTTCCTTTCAGAGGCTTTTCCAAACTTCTTCAGCTAATGCTCCCTGCCACCTACCCCTTCACACTCCAAAAGCAGCCATCAATGTAGCACTGCCCCCCACCCCACCTGCAAAGATCTGCATTTGACCCACCCTTCCCTCTTCCTTTTGGTTTCAGACAAGAGGAAATGACAAACCCCCACCCTCCCCGTCCCCCCACCCCCATCCCAAGTTCTTCCCTCAATCCTGCAGTCAATCTGCTCCCTCTGCCTCATCAGGGATCTCACTCCACCCACCAGACACTCTCAGAGTAGGATGCTGGAGCTGGCTCACACCAGCTTGCAAGAGTAGATGGTATGCATCTCTTACCAACCCCATGTTCAGTGGCATCATGTTGGTAACTCAGAACTGACCATGGTAAGAGTATTTACATCATGGAAATAAGCAAACTCTATAAATCACAGCTTCCCTCACAAGACCAAGTTTTGAAACAGTTAGCAGCTCACCACTGCAAGTAACTCTCCCAGGGTAACCATCCTGGTTTGCCCATGACTGTCCTGGGTTAAGCACTAAAGTCCCAGGAAGCTCTTCAGTCCTGGGCAAACCTGGATAGCTGGCCACTCTGACCCATTCATCTCTGCTGAGTTTTTTCCCTCAGTGAAACTGCACTCAAGTCTATTTCATCATTTGAGGAGCCCTCCCTCCAACCTCTGCCCTACCATGGTTTTTCCTAGTCTCTCCTCTCCTCCTCAGCCAGGCTGTGGAGGACATCTTCTACATGTCCTCTCCTCTCCAATGTTCTTTTACTGCTGCAATTACCTCCTTCTCTATGCCTTGCCCAACCTTCTCCACAAAGGACTCACATGACCCCTAATTGAAAAATCCAACTGACATTGTTTTGTCCTTAACCTTACTTGCCATACCTCTCTGCAGCATTTTTCACTTTGGACTATTGCCTCACTTCAAGAATCCCTTCCTACCTAGGTTTCTGTGACACCTTTCTCTCTTGTCTTTCTACCTTTGGCTACTTTTTCTGGTCTTTCTCCTGGACTCAGGCCTTCAATGTAGGTAGTTTTCAGAGTTCCAGCATCAGCCCTTATCTCTTTTCACATTAAATATTCTTTTAAGGGAAACTCATCCAAACCCATTATTTACTTAACTTATTTGCTTAACTAAAAACTCAAACCACTGCCATCGAGTCGATTCCAACTCATAGCGACCCTATAGGATGGAGCAGAGCTGTCCCATAGGGTTTCCAAGACTATAAATCTTCACAGAGCAGATTGTCTCATCTTATTCCCATGGAGAGGCAGGTGGATTCGAACCTCCGACCTTTTGGTTAGCAGACAAATGCTTTAATCACTGCACCACTAGAGCTCCTTTTCCTATTCACTTTCAGTTCCAAAATCTGCATCCTCAGCCCTTGCCTATCTCATGGGCTCTGGGTGTGTATATTCAACTGCTTATTGGACTTCTCCATGTAGGTATCTCACCTCCCCACACCCCCCAAAAAAAACAGTTGTCATGAAGTTGATTCTGACTCATGGCACACTCAAAGTGGAACTATGCTCCATGGGGTTTTCAGGGCTATGACCTTTCCGAAACAGATCATCAGGCCATTCTTCCAAAGCACCTCTGAGTGGGTTCAAGTCACTGTCCTTTTGGTTAGTAGTGGAGCACTTAATCATCTGCACCACTCAGGGACTCCTGGGTCCTTTCAAGTTCAACCAGCCTAAAATAAGACGGAATTCATCACCTTCTACTGCAATCCAGTCCTGTCTCTGTATCCTGTGTCTTGCTGAATGACTCTAACTGACCCAAATGAAGAATCTGAGCATCATCTAAATGCTTCCTTTCACCTACTGTCTCTCTCCCATGTCCAGTCAATCCCCATGTGTCCTGAAGATCCTTTGTCCTTCATGCCTGTTGGGTCCAGGCTCTCCTCTGCACCTCGATGCCCAGCCCTAGCTCAGTGCCCAGCCCTTTTCCCTGGATCACTGCCACACTTACAGCAGGTCTCCATGCCTCCACTCTGGGTCAAGTTCAATCCATCCTTTGTATTGCAGCTAGAGTGATTATTTTTTTAAATAAATCTGACTGAACTATTCTTCTGTTTAAAATGTTTTAGTGGCTCCTCAAGGCTTTCAAAATAAAGATTATACTTTTAGCATACATTTAAGGCCCTCCAAAATCTGGCTTAGGTGGGGCATCTTAAGGTCAGTGACCCAACCCTTGGCATAACATCCTTGGGCCAGATAAGGACTGTGCAGCAGCAGGGGTCCTAAGGAGCTACCACCTCTCAATGAGACTGAGTTCATATCTCTGATCCTCCACCAAGGATATGGGTGATCTATGCTCAGCCACCTTTGCTATCACAGGGGTTGATGATGGTACTTGTATAGGGTGGTTATAAAGATTACACTAGAAAATACAAGGAAAGCCCTTTCGACAGTGCTTAATGCTTAGTAAGTGCTCAATATATAATCTTATTACAATTATTAGCCCCTAGCCTCTAAAAGGGGCTAATAATTGTAATAATGATTATATATTGAGCACTTGCCTCTAATAAGGAGCTTTGGTAGCATAGTGCCTAAAGCATTTGACTGCTAACCAGAAGGCTGGTGGTTCAAACCCACCAGCCACTCCTCAGAAGGAAGGTTGGGCAATCTACTTCCATAGTGATACTGCCTTGGAAACCCAAAGAGGGGTCACACTATGAGTTGGATCTGACTCCATGGCAGTGAGTTTGGTTTTTGGTTTAGCCTCTAATAGGAGCCCTGGTGGCACAACAATTAAGTGCTTGGCTACTAACCAAAAGGTTGGCAGTTTAAATACACCCAGCAGCTTCACGGGAGTAAGACCTGGCGACCTGCTCCCATACATACTACAGTCTAGAATACCCTACCAGGCATTTCTACTCTGTCACATGAGGAGCTATGAGTTGGAATTGACTTGACAGCACCCAACAACAGCCCCTTCTCTGCCTCCTCTCCTTCCAGGTACCTCCTCTGCCCCGTCCACATGCTGTTCCCTTTGTTTATAAGGCTCTTGCCCTTTTCTTTTTCAGGCTAACTCCTATTTGTCCTTGAAATGCAGTTCAAACACTTCCTTTTCCAGGAAGCCTTTCCTGTTGCCAAAGTCTGATTTTAATGTTCTCTTCTGTGTCCTCAAGAAGCCCTGGTGCTGCAGTGGTTAAAGGACTCAGCTTCTAACCTAAAGTTCAGTGGTTCAAACCCACCAGCTACTCCACAAAAAGATGTGGCAGTCTGCTTCTGTAAAGACTACAGTTCTACTGCATCTTATAGAGTTACCGTGGGTCGAAACTGACTCTGTGGCAGTGGGTTCCTGTGTTCCCGTGCTCCCCTGTGTTCACTCCACTGGGACACACCAGGCTGCTTTATGATCATCTCCTTACCTCTCTGTCTCCTTTACCAAATGCTGGTCTCAGGGACTTGTCTCCTTAGTACTGAACACAGCACCTACTGTAGAGCTGAATTCCATAAGTAGTGATTAAATGAATGAAAGAGTAAGCGAATGAAGCAGCAAAACCAGAGCTCATCCCCTGTCTCCAGGTTACTGCCCTTTCCACTTTCTTCCAAAGAAAATCTCAAAGCATTGAAATCCCTGAAAGAAACACACAGGCTGATTTTGTCTGTCTGGTCTCCAAACACTTCAGAAAACTCTAGCTGAGAAATGAGTCATAGGAATCCACTTGGGAGGGACTAGTGGCTGCAAGGAGGCCATAACTGACTCTAGAAAACAAAAGATGCTAATTATGAAACCAGTGAAATGAAACCAAGGTAAGAGAGGAAGGGAAGGAATCACAATAGAAGATCAAAAACCAGGGCAAGGTAAGCAAACTATTTAAGCAGTCAACTAAGACTCAGGAGGGGAAGGACAGATTAAATCAGACCCCTGGCAGGTAATCAATGGAGATTCAATTAACAGTTACAATATTACTAATTTACACAAAATCTCTAAACAATACCCTTTCTCCTCTGAGAAGACCTTGATTTAACACTTCTCAACTCTTGGTCATTCCCTACATGCTGGTACTATAGGCCAATCTCATGGAACTGGGGCTGCCAGGTAAGTCAGCAGAAGTTGGGGGTGGGAGATGGACTGAGGCTGATGCAGAGGGAAGGAGCTTGGTCTAGGGCTGGGGGGATGTTCAGAGCTGAGGCCAGTTTCTTCTGAGACTGAGGAGGAATAACAAAGGACTTAAAGAGGCCAAACTCTGAGTCATGCAGTCAGTCACCCCTGCATCAGCAGCCCAAGAGTTCAAATGGCCACAGAAGCCCAGATCAGACTTTGGATATCTGTTCACTGCAGTGAATGGCACTTTGGAGGTAAAATACCCACAATTCATTTCCAAGGCAATACTGTCGGTGACACTGATGTTTCATGCTCAGGGCACCCAGAGATGGGGGCAGGGGGGAAGGTCTTCATCTGGGAGTAAAGGAATGGGGAAGGGATGACACTGACACACTGGAGATACCCCAAGGTCAGATTCAATACGTGTAACGTGCTTGGGTCAGATTTGCGGCAGCAGGGGTGCTGAGGGAGCCAGGCAGAACTCAGTTCTAACTGGGACCTTAGGCAGACCATCTCACTGCTCTGGGCCTCAATTTCCTACTCTGGTTAAATGGGATAATACTGGTACCCACTCTAGGTCAGTGTGAGAACAGAGAACACATGGGTAAAGCACATGGCCCACAGCTCGGATGGCTCCTGGTATCTAAACACTAATGCAGGCAGCCCTACAGAGCAGGTTCCAGGAGTGAGGGTATAGGTAGGGGAGGATGAGAGGAGAGGAAGAAAATGTCATCCTTTGTTCCATAAACAGACGTACATTAACCCAGTGCAACATCCTTGCCTATAGCTACTTAACTCTGAATTACAATCCTCACTTTTCTGGTCCTGATGGATGAATTCTGAAAGATGTTACAGGTATTGCTACACGTACAAATCCCAAATCCCTCCACATATGCTAAGCCCTCCAAAAGCCCAGCTTTAGGCAAAACAATTTCTTGAAGAAAACAAGAGAGCTGTCTCAAAATATATGAAAGATCTGTTTTCCCCCATTATTATATTTGATCCTATGAAGTGGACCAAGAAAATGTCATCATCCCCATTTTAAGAATGAGGAAGCTAAGACAAAAGGAGGTAACAAGACTTGCCAAAGTCACAGAGCAGCAGACCTTCTCTTTCTTAAATTAGTGTGCCCCCCACCACCACCGTTTACAATACTCCTGAGCAAGAAAGAGCAGGACAAGTGAGTTACAGGGAAAGAGTTCTAACAATCAGAACTCCCCTCACACACCCTTTTGAGTACAGGGTATCGTGAGATGGTGGGCCTCACCATGGAGGGGATAAAGCAGGAGCTGAAGGACGACTCTCAGGGATGCTGTAGGGGAGAGTGTGGAGGGGATGCATGGTGAAACCAGGCTACCATGATGCTCCCTCCACCCTGGAGATCTATCCTAGAGCCCTAAAGCCTGTTGATTCCAGAGCTGGCCCCATATGCTCATCCGTCCTTGGGCTCCTTGCAAAGACCATGAGAAGAAAAGGAGAAGCAGTGGCAGGCACACCCTCCTTCTTCCCAACACTTCCAGGCCCAGCTCCACAGCTGGGTAAAGCCAGCCAGTGGGATTGCCAGGATGAGCTGCGAGATGGCAGCAGTAACACCTTACCCGACAAGCTGGCCGAGCTATAGAGGGTTCTGGAAAGATGGGGAGACAGAAGGCCCAGATTCTCATTCTAATTTTCACTGTCCAGTTGTGTGAGCTTAGACAAGCCCCTCAAGTTCTCCTGGCCTAGGTTTCTTTATCTATAATAGTATTAAAAAAAAAAACTCACTGCTGCGGAGTTGGACCCGACTCATAGTGATCCCACCTTAGGTTTCCCAGCTGGTATCACTACAGAAGTAGATTGCCCAATCTTCCTTCCAGGGAGTGGCTGGTGAGTTTCAACTACAAGCTTTCTGGTTAGCAGTCATATACCTTAGGCATTATACCACCAGTGCTCCTTGTAACAGTATGGGGTGGATGAAAAGGTCTCTAATGCTCTAATGCTGCATGGAATGACCTAGGAACCTTGAACTAAGCCCATCACTACAGATAGAGCAGTGGACTAAATGACCTTTGGAGGTCACTTCCAACAAACAGATGAATCTTTTATGCTCTGCTCACCCCCAAAATACTACCCAGCTCCAATTCCCCTCACACTCCAGGGCCCTCTCTCCCTCTTCCTACATTCTCCAGATATCAAGGAATGTTTCTGTGGCATGCCACTTGGATTTCCTTAGAACCTGAAGTCTCTTGACTTCATTCTTAGCCTTCTTGGCAGAACTCAGCCTGCTCTGTAACCCAGTCATCAGAAGATGGATCATGCACTGGATTATAGATATGGAACCTTGCAGTAAATGGCTTTCCAAATTAAGGATTTTAAGCACAGATGACTGGAATAGCTATCTGGGAGCTATTAGCTCAGCCAACAGCCACCTCTTCAGACTAGAAAAGCTGCCACTGTTAGAGAATGTGCATCCCAACAAATTTTTGTGCGCAGATTAAGGACTTCTTGAGGTGGACCAGTGAGTGGAGAGCTGCCCCTAGTAATAAGTAACCCCCCCCCACCTCCACCCCAATAAGAGACTTGCCTTCTAGAGTCTGAAATAGCTTAGTCCCCATGCCACTCTTCTCCATGAAATATCCTTCCCCTGCAGCCTCTCCCCACAGGCCATCGACCAATTCATTTGCTCACCATTATTTTTAAAACGCAGATTTTATTAGCAGTGGAGCATGAGTAATAAATACTAATACACTGTTTGCACTTGAATTAGCCCTGCATGTCCTGGGACCACAGGGCTATTTGTCAAAGCCAGACTTCCTTGCAAAGCCAGACTTCCTTGCCCCTTGTGGATGGAATACAGGCAATGCCAAGGTCAAGCACTCTCAGGCACCAAGCTAGGACCAGAAGGGGGCTCTGAGGGCTCAAATTTAAGGCTCAATTTCTAAGCAGGCCACTTAGCTGCCAGAAAGGAAGAGAAGCTGTGGTGGAGCTGTAATGTTAGAAAATGAAGAAATGGATTCCAGCTCCTCTGCTCCTAGGTATGTGACCTGAGGTATGTTGACTTAAGCTCTCTGAACTTCTGTTTCCTTGTCTGTAAAATGAAGTTAACAAGTACCTACCTCACAGAGTTGCTGGGGAGAGCAGACAGGATGCCGTAAGTGAAAGCACTTAGCAGCAGACATGGCATGTAGTGCAGATGGTGGCCAAGTAGGGGACAAGAGAAGAGGGCTTCTCACCACTAGGAGGAGTAGAATACTAAAATCACATTTGCCTCCTTGTTCCACGGAGGGACACATGGCGGGAAGCACTTTCCCTGGCTCCTCCACTGCCCCAGACACATTCAAATAGCCAGGCATATTTGTAGGGCACTAGTATGCTGAATCCACCATCAGTCCATCAGTTTGTCATACTGAGGTGACTTGTGTGCTGCCGTGACTCTGGAAACTGCATTATCAGTACTTCATATAACAGTAGGGTTATCCATAGTGAATGGTTTCAGCAGAGCTTCCAGTCAAAGTCAGACTAGGAAGAAAGGCCTGGTGATCTATGACAGAAAATCAGCTAATGAAAACGTTATAGATCACAACAGAACACTGTCTGACTTGCTTGCTTTGGGCACACCATCAGGAGGGATCAATCACTGGAGAAGGATGTCATGTCTAGTGAATTAGAGGGCCAGCAAGGGTGTGGGAGATCCTCAGTGATATGGATTGGCACAAGAGCTGCAATGATGGACACTCCAGCAATTGTGATGAGGACACAGGAGCAGATGCAGGACCAGCAATGTTTTGTTCTGTTGTCCATATGATGGCCATGATTTGCAGTTAACTCAACAGCAACTAACAACAAGAAGAACATTGTGCAGCAGGCAGAGTGCAGATGTCAGAATCCATCACTAAGCAAGAGGAATGTGGTCAATGGTGCCCAGGTCAGCTCTAGACTCCTTCCTCTAGTAGCTGTTTTGGAGTTCAGACTCATCTGGAGTCTGAACTTCTTGATGTGCTTATTCTATTCCCAGCATGTATGCTGAGGGTCAGGATGTAACCAGCAAGAGCTGAAGGGGTTAATCAAGTCAAGTCTCCCAGAGGAAGTGAGGCTGGTTCAGTTGATAAGGAAGCATCCTGCTGCACCCTGAATGGTACCACCAGGTCCTCTTTTTTCCCATCTGATTGGAAACCTTGGATGACAATAGAGCTTTGTTTGCTTTGCCAGTTGCATATAAACATGAACACAATGCCATCTCTCTCTCACTGGACAAGGCCACTGGAAGTCAGGGGTAGGTTAGTCTGAGCTGGGCTGACCTGCTTAGGCAAATAACAAAGGTAACAAAAGTGCCTGACTTCCAGTCTTCCCCCAGCCCACCTCAGCTTCTTCTGGTGAACAATAAGGTCTCTATGAAGATGGAAATCCCTCAGCACTGGCTCTGGGGAGACAGTGAAAGGATTCACTTTATGCAGCAGCAGCTCTCTCCTCCCCTTCACCACTAGGATCAATATTGCAAATCTCCCTCTCTCACCTGGCTGGGATCTGCCAGCAGAGTTTTTTATTGAGTGCAACACCATTTGCCCCAGAGCCTCCACCCAGCCTCCTCTCTGCACCGTGACCCTTGAAAGCAGCTGTGTACCCAGCACTGCAAGTCTTGCTGCTCTCCAGACAAATGGAGTTGTTCCTGCTTCCCACTTCTACTCTAGAAGACTCTCCAGTTTGGGACCAGCACAGGAACTGAGGCGGTTCTGCAGGACCCCAGCACCGTTAGAGTTGCAAAACAACCTAGACCGAGGAGCCAAACCTCCAGTTAGCCAAGGAAGGGGTCACAGCAACACCCATGTGCCTGGGCATCATTCCTAACTCCACTCCCACCAAGAGTGCTGGCTCTGGAGTCAGACCTAGCCCCAGGCCCACCTCTGCCCCAGGCTGCTTGTGTGGCTTCAGGCTACTTATGCAACCTCTCGGAGCTTCAGTTTCCCCACCTAGAAGACATGGGTTATTATAAGAATTAACTGAGAAAACACATGTGAGGTGATTAGCACACTGCCTATAAAATGTTCAACAAACATTAGCAACTATTTTTATTAACATCATTCCAGGTCTCTTCTTGGATATTCTGTCAAGCAAACCATATTTTAGCCATCATAACCTGGTCATTATAAGCACTATGAAAAAAAAAAAAAAAAAACTTTTGAAACTGAAGTATAATGTACATAAAGAAAACTGCATTAAGTGTACAGCTCAATGAATTTCCCATATAACCAATTCTCAGATCAAATCAACATTATCAGCACTCTAGAGGACACCCTGTGTCCCCTTCAGAGGGAACTACTACCCTGACCTCTAGTACCACAGATGAGTTTGCCTGTTTTTTGAACTTAATATAAATAAACTCATACAATACATACTGAAAGCACTTTAAGACTTCCAAGCCATTTCATACATACTATCTTATTTGCTCTTCCCCAAGCCCTGTGAGATTAAATTTTTTATTGGTCCCATTTTCTTGCTGAGCAAACAGAAGCTTCATATATGTTACCTGACATGTTCAAGGCTGCATAGCAAGTAAAGAGGCAGGGACTCACTCCAACCCCAATGTCCAACCCAGTCTGAGAGACTGAATTGTGTCCCCAGAAAGATATGATGAAGCTCTAACGCCTGGTACCTGTAAACATGACCTTGTTTGGAAATAGGGTTTTAGATGTTATTGGATAAATTAACATGAAGTCATACTGGGACAGGGTGACCCTAATCCAGTCTGAGGGGAGTCCTTAGAAAACAGATGCAGAGAGACAGACAAAGGAAGGACAGTCAAGGGAAGATGCATTTGCAAGCCAAGGAACTCCTGGGGCTACCAGAAGCTGGGAGAGGCAATAAAGGATCATCACCTAGAGCCTTCAAAAGAATAACCAGTCTACTTGTTCATCTGGACTTTTAGCCTCCAGAAACCCTAAATTTCTGTATGGGTGATAATTCCTGGATGCATTATTTAAAGCCACTCACATTGTGCTACTTTGTTACGGAAGTCTTAGGATAACACAACCTCCTTCTCCTGTCACCTTTCCACTACAATGGAAAGTCTCCCACATATCCAAACCAGTCTCCTCCTATACTATAGTTAAGCCTCTTCCTCTTCCAAAGTCCTACTTCCAGCAGGAAGCATCTTTGGATTGCTCAAAGGACAGCCATCAGCTTGTCCCTCTCTTCCAAGTTTCAGCACAGGACTATGGGTCTTCCTATGCATGCATTCATCAGATGAATGTATATTTACTGCCTACTGTGGGTTTGTACAATATCCCCGCCCGTTTTTTCTCCACTAGCCTCTCATAGTCACAACTCCCAGAGGGCAGCACTGGATTCTATGGCTCATTCCATGTGAATGGGGCTGGCTAGAAGCTGGAGGCGATGAAGAGGATCACTGAATTCGGCCCCAGCCAGACAAGGAGCGGTGGAAAACAGTGCACATGATCCTTGGTTTGAAAAGTGGCCCATTTGGATCTATATAGGAGATCCCAGATGGAGTGGGAAAACAACGTGGAACAAAACTCAAAATCATAAAAAAAAAAAGACCAGGTTTTCTGGTCTGATAGATCCTGGTGAAACCCCTGCTACTATGGCCCCTAGCTGTCTTTCAGGTCTGGAATTGAACCCACTCCTGTGGCTTCCAGCCAAACAAAAGACAGGCACATGAGCTGAACATTTACATTAGGTAGATAGACTCCTTGGAGAGATCAATCATGGGAGAACAGAAGGGCTATGTATGCACAGGGAGACAGCTCAGGGGACAGGAGTGAATGGGAGGGAAGGACCCAGGGAAGAGGTAACTATGGGGAGGAAATGGGAAGAGAGCTGTTACATTGTGGGAAATTGCAGTCAATGTCATGAGACAAAGTATATGTAAACCGCTGTGTGGAAAATGAATTTGCCCTGTAAACTTTTACCCAAATCACAATAAAAATTAAAAAAAAAAAAAAAGTGGCCCATTTTTCCATCTCTATGGCTCCTTCTGAGTCAGTCCAATGAAAGGCATAAAACAAAAATGAAGTAGGTGCCAGGGGACCTGGCAAATACTGATTCTGCAGATTATATGATCTTGGGCAAATTACTTCCCCTAAAGGAGCTCTGGTAGCACAGTGCCTAAGGCATCTGACTGCTAACCAGAAGGCTGGTGGTTCAAACACACCAGCCACTCCACAGAAGCAAGACTACAGAATCTACTTCTATAAAGATTTATCACCTTGGAAACCCATTGGGGTTGCTATGAGTTGGAATCGACTCAGCGGCAGTGAGTTTTGGTATTTGAGCCTTGGAGCCCTGGGTGGCACAGGCTGCCAACCAAAAGGTCAGTGATTCAAACTCACCAGCCACTCCATGGAAGAAAGATATGGCAATGTGCTTCTGTAAATAGGATTACAGCCTTGGAAACCCTATGGGACAGAATTGACTCAAATGTAATGGGTTATCTGAGCCTTAGTTCCCTCATTTGCAAAATGAGATGATTGGACTAAATCTGACTGACAGATTCCTTGCATCCTGTGCCCAAGGCAGACATCACAAGTTGATCCCAGACCTTCTTCCCATAGAGCCCACAGTTGGCCTCAGACTCCTTTCAACCCAGCCCTCCAAACATTATCACCTATACAGGAGAGAAAACCTGCCTGACACCCCAACTAGAGCTAGCACTATCCGTGTGGGTCACAGAGGCTCTGCAGGAAACATTGTCCCCACACAAAGGCAACCTTGTCCTAGGTCCCTCTATCGTCAGCAGTACCCATTCCCCATCCCATCCACTGTCCTGTCACATAACTAACCTACCTGAGGATAAATGAATCAGGGTGAATTCCCAGCTCACAGTCCCAGCTCACACTGGTGTGTCTGGAGGAACACCACTGAGGCTCTGGCCCCTTTAACCACTACTGGTCAAGCAGTCAGAGCTCCATCATCCCATATGCCACCTTTGCTCTCCCTTGATTCCCCTGATGCCAGGTTCAGCTGGGTTAGAGGAAGAGGTAAAGTGCTTAGAGTCAAGGTCAAGGCAGACCCAGGGTTACCCTTTGTGCTGGCTCAGCTCCCTATGGGTTATGCTAACCTGAGAATAATCCTATGATTCATCAGGGAAAATATGTTGAGACTCACACAATTAACTTTTCAAATCCCACACATCTGTGTGTTGAAGGCAGCCAGCCCATCCAAGCACTCCAGAGCTGAGGTTCACTGCTAACCTCAAAAAAATAAATTAAAAAAAAAAA
>NW_006922132.1:1421166-1428004 GCF_000298275.1 Orycteropus afer afer
GGGTCTTATGAGTCAGGTCCAACTCAACAGCATATAACAACAACAACAACAACATATATTCTGGTGTTAGGGATGAAGTACCAAAAAACCAAAACCAAACTCACTGCCGTCAAGTCAAATCCGACTCACAGTGACCCCTCCTTGGGTTTCTGAAGTGGTCCTCGGAAGGAAGATGGGGCAATCTACTTCTGTAGTGATACTGCCTCGGAAACCCAAGGAGGGGTCGCTATGTGTCAGAGCCGACTCGATGGCACATGACAACAACAACAACAACATCACTATGGAAGTACATTGCCCAACCTTCCTTCCAAGGAGTGGCTGGTGGGTTAGAACCACTAGCCTTCTGCTTAGCAGTCAAATGCCTTAGACACTACACCACCAGAGACAAACACAGTCCCTATGCCAGTGGACCTCACGGTCTTATCAGGAGAGAGACAGTGATCTCTGATGACTTCTCTGAAGCATCTAAATGTGGCCTGACCTTGCCTCATCATCACTCCCCTGATCATCTCCTAGTTGAGCCCACTGCCTGGTTGCTTAAGTTCTTCCCCTCCCAAGGGCTAGAGGCTCAAGCAGAGATACCCACTGGTTCCTTAGAGAAGCAACTGGCCTCCGTGGACAAGTGGTGGCATACAGAGAAAAGGGCAGATCTGTGTGATGCCATGATCCCACTGTGTGACCTTGTATAAGTTACTCAGCTTCTCTGAGCCTCCTGTCAAATGGAACTAATAATACCTACAGTGCAGGTTGCTGTGAGGATCTGGGGAAACATACATATAAGGATAACAGGTACTCGGCAAGCGGGAACTCCAAAAAGCAACAAGAGCAGCAGCATTACTGGCCAGGAATATTGGACAAAGTTTGGCTCTCCCCCTACTCCTGGGGCCCAGTGTCAAGCTCAGAGCACCCACCTCCCTCTAATCTTCCTCCCCATAGAGCTGAGGGGAAGAGAAACAGCCGACCCTGCTGCCCACCTGCAGGCTTCTCAATGATGGAAATGCATTTCTTCAGCTGACTTTCCATTACTCCAAGAGTCCAATTGCCTTGTTTACTTCCAATTTGCACCCTACCTGACAGATTGCATGTTCCAGCCTATTTACTTTGGACTCTGGCAGGACTCTTACTTTTCAAAGGAGAGTGGGATGGGGCTATTTTAGCTCAAGAAACTGGTGAGCTTTCTCCACCTAGCTGCCACTCTGTACCCTTAGATGTGGATCATCTAAACTTTGTGCCCCTCTGATGAGATATCTGCAGCATCACCTGAGCCTCCTAAGAGCTCACAGGAGAAGGTAATCATACCAGTCCTTAATCCCCCATCCCCAGGACCTGAAGCGCAATCTTGTTGTTGTTGTTGTTGTTTTGCCATCAAGTCGGACCGACTCATAGCAACCCCAATCTAGCATCTAAAAAATCTAGAAGAAATCTGTGCCCACATTTTGTAAGGACCTAGCCTTAGAAGCCTGGCAGTTCAAACACACCAGCCACTCCTTGGAAGGAAGGTTAGGCCATGTACTTCTGTAGTGATACTGCCTCGGAAACCCAAGGAGGGGTCATTATGAGTCGGGTCCGACTCCACGGCACATAACAACAACAACAGCCTTGGCGTGAGCTCGCCATACTCACTGTGTGACATGTGCCTGGCACACAGAAGGCATCAGGAAATGTGAGCTGAAAGAATGTGTAGATGGCAACCCTCAGTACAGCCCCCGTGGCCAAAAATTCAGCAACTACCCCCTCCATGAGGCAAGTCCTAGCCTTGCACATTTACCTGAGCCCCCCAGGCAGTCAGCTTCCTAGCCAGGGGAATCAGTTTGGGGAACAGAGTCTTAGACAAAAACCCAAGTAGTATTAGATTGATGGCTTTTTTTTTTTTTTTTATAAAAAGACCCAAATGAATAGATGAATTTTATTGCATCAAAAGGTAGGTCCACCTAACGCCCAATGCCTCAACCATTTCCACAGGCAATGGGCAGCCTTCAGAAGGCACTGGGTGGTGCATGGACAGAGACTTGGGCAGGGGTCAAAAGTCTTGAGCATTCACAGACCTCACCTTGTAGTGGAAGCCCGGTGTAATACCCTTGTTCATGTTGTATACATGACTACAGCTAGAACAAACTGTAGCCAGTTCCTTTCTACTTCCCCATCATTGTCAACATGAATCCTCCTCCTTTTCTCTAAAGAGACTGAGTTCTACATTGATGTGACTGAAGTCCCTCCACAGGATTCCTCTGGGGCCCTTCACAATAACCATGCATCCCTGCCAAAGAGTCAAGGAGGCCGCATCTTCTGACCTCCTCTAACCCCACAAGAGGAAGACAGAATCACCATCAGTAGCCCAAGGCCTATCCCTGCAAGGCCATACATGCCACCTCCCTCTAGCCCTGATGCCAACCCTGACACCAACCATTCCTCCCGCAGCACCTACCACCTCTCTGCTGGGTTCGATAATTTGCTGCAGTGGCCACACAGAACTCACAGGTTATGGGGTTTATTAGGGAAGCACCAGGCTACAATTCAAGTTTAGTAACACAATCAGTCTCTCTCAACTCGCTGTCTCTCAGCCAACAGTCTCTCTCAGTCTCTCTCCCAGCAGTGCATGTCTCTCAGTGTCTCTCTCAGCAATGCATGTCTCTTGTGTTTCTCTCTCAGCAATGCATGTCTCTCAGGAGCATGTTTCTCTCAGCAGCACGTCTTTCTCAGCCAGCAGCCAGAGAGACTTCTTCTGCCTCTAGGAGGCCTCCTTTTGAGCCTGGCAGAGTGGCCAAACTAACCAATCCCAACATCAGAATTCCATACACCTGATAGAGAGTGAACTTCCCAGAAAATTACTTTGTGCTGCTCCCAGCAGAAATACCCCAGGTGAATAATTAACAATCAGGAGCTACTTGGTTGCTTATGGCCAATTCCACCATGGAGTTTACAAAGACTGATGGCTAGAAAAGCCATACCAGGTAATTTACTACACTGCAATCCCTTCACAGTGATGTTGACATTTTCTGGAATGTCAACAGTCTGGTTGCTGAGAATGGTCTTTATTCTAGCAGTAGATACAGCAAAGAGCTTGGCTTTGTTTCTTATTCATTGGTAACTTCAAATCCTGAAGGCTGGAATGGGAAGAAGGGTAGAAGTACTTTATGGGATACCAAAAAGGGTGCAGAACAAGGGCCCATGGGGAAGCAAATTTGGCTGAGTATAGAAAAAGTCTTCTGGTATTTTTGAAAGAAAGTCATTTGGGGCATCTACTGAGAACCTTCTATGTGCCAGGCAGGGTGCTGGGTGTTTTCACATGCTCCCTCATTTACAGCTGCCCAGCTAGGGGATGGTCTGCCTTATGAGTGAGTGGTCAAGAGCACAGCCCAGAATGACTAACTTATATCCTGACTCTATCATTTACCAGTATGTCCCCTCGGGCAAGCTACTTAACCTCTCTGGGCCTCAGCTGTCTCACATGTAAATGAGATAACAATAGTACCCACTTCATAGGTTTGTTGGAGAATCAACTTCATATATATATATATACACATACACACACACACATATAAAGTATGAAGAACAGTAACAGTGCCAGGAACATAGTGAGCACTCAATAATGTTAGCAATCAGAAGGAGAAGAGAGGAAAGACAAAGGGAAGAAGGAGAAAATAGGGGAAAAAAGGAAAAAGAAGAGGAGGGAAGGGAGGAGAAAGGGCCAGGAGAAGAAGAGAAGAAGAAGGAAAAGACAGGGAAGAAGGGAAAAAGAGAAGAGGAAGAAAAAGATGAGGAGGGGAAAGGGAAAAGCAGAAGGAGGAGAACAGGGAGAAGAATGGGGAAGAAAGAGGAGGAGAAGAAAAGGAGGAGGAGGTAAGGTTTGCTGATGCAGAAAACTATCCACTGGCTGTTCTGTCTGTAGCACAGAGTAAAGCATCAGGTAGGATGTTGAGAGAAATAATCTCAAATTCCTCCCAGGAATAAGATTTTATGATTCTTTAACCTCCCTGGGTTTCAGTTTTCCCAACAATAAAACAGGCATTATCGTTCCTGGACAAATGTTACTTTATTCTGTGTAAAATTTTCATCCCTAAGAAGAGCAGGTACACCTAAGGCCCACTGCCTCATCTACTTCCACAGGCCATGGGCAGCCTCCAGAAGGCAGTGGATTTATGGACAGAGACCTGGGTAGGGATCAGGAGTCTCGTATCCTGAGTCAACTTCTCAAATAACTGTGTTTTTCAGCTCATTACTGACATTCTAAGAACCTAAGACAGTGATTTCTATCTGTCCTATCTACCTTTCAGGCTTATGGCCCTGTGAGATCTTGGGGATAAGGAGAGGAACAGAAATCACTAAGTACAAAATAAGTCTTTGGATATGTGATTATTCATCAGGCAATACCAAAGGCAGCTTCAGGATAAGGGTGGGTTGTACTGACAGAGGCTCAAGGGGCTGGTGAGGAGCTCCACAACCCACCCATGACATGACTTCATAATGGTCTTCTGTCTTCACTGAGGCCTTAGGGCCCTCCCTACATCCACTCTTGTTGTTGTTAGTTGCCATGGAGTTGATCTCAGACTCATGGCAACCCTGTTGTTGTTATTAGGTGCTACCTAGTAGGTTCCAACTCATAGTGACCCTATGTATAAAAGAACCAAATACTGCCTAGTCCTGCGCCATCCTCACAATCATTGCTATTTGAACCCATTATTACAGCCACTGTGTCAATCCATCTCACTGAGGGTCTTTCTTTTTTTTGCTGACCCTCTACTTTACCAAGCATGTTGTCCTTCTCCAGGGACTTCTTGAGGTCCCATCTGATAACATGTCCAAAGTACATGAGACCAAGTCTTGCCTTCCTCACTTCTAAGGAGCATTCTGGCTATACTTCTTCTAAGACAAGATTTGTTTATTCTTCTGGCCAAACAAAAATCAAACTCACTGCCATCAAGTTGGATCCAACTCACAGTGTCCCCTCCTTGGGTTTCTGAGGCAGTATCACTATGGAAGTAGATTGCCCAACCTTCCTTCCAAGGAGTGGCTGCTGGGTTTGAGCTGCCAGCCTTCTGGTTAGCAGTCAAATGCCTTAGGCACCACACCACCAGTCCATGGTTTATTCAATATTCTTCACCAACACTGTAATTCAAATGCCAACCCTATGTACAATGAAATGAAATGCTTTCCAGTTCTGAGCCATCCCCGTGATCAGTTGCAGACCAAACTATTGGGATCCACAGGGTTTTTACTGGCTGGTCTTTTGAAGTAGATCACCAGACCTTTCTTCCTTGTCTATCTTAGTCTAAAAGTTCCACTGAAACCTGTTCAACATTATAGCAGGTCTCCACTGACAGGCAGGTAGTGGCTATGAATGAGATGTATGGGTCAGGAATCAAACCTGGGTCTCCTAGAAAGTGAGAATTCTACCACTAATCCACCATCACACTCCTACAAACCCACTCTAGTCTCTAACTCTAAAAAAGCCTCTGCCACCTCCAAAAAGTGAGATGCCCAAATTTCTATTCCTGTCACCATTCTTGCTAGCATCGTTAGTCTGTCATGGTCTTATGCACTGAACTGGCCTTGAGGAGACACGGTAAAATCAATAAAAACCATAAATGTAGCAACATTGCTACCATCAGATTTCTCCTGAAAAGAGTCCCCATTTACTTATCAGAGTCCAACAGCCCAGTTAGATCCCCCTCCTGATAACCCCCGACTGATAACCTGGACAGCTATGTTGCCAGCTAGGTCCTGGTCCTTTGGAGAACAAGAGTAAATAAACAACTTGCTTTTGGTTCATCCTGACCTCACCAAGCCTGATCTCACCCTGCGTTTTAACCGATTCTCAAATTTTGCAGCTCCTGAGAGGCTCTCCCCAATGCTTCATGTCACTGCATTTTCCTGCCTCCACCCCAGGCCTTCCATGGATGGCCTCCATGTTGGAAAAGACAAGCACACAACTGAGGGAACAAAGCAGTAGCTCTCTCGGGTGAGTTTTTCACCAATTCTCCAATATTGCCAGTGGCCTTCTCAGTCAGCAGTCAAAGAAACCAGGCCAAGGAACACAAGATCTATCACCCCTCCTCTCCATGCCTGCTGATGGCTGGATAGGCTGACATTGGGGCTGGAAAGTGTCAGCTCTAGAAATAAGCTTTGGTCTCCTTGGCCAAGAGGGAGAATAGAAGTGGTGAGATAGCCAGAGAGGAAGTTTAGGCAATTAGGGGGTCAGTGTACATTTCATATATATATATGCACATGTGCACACATGTGTCTGCATGCACACACACACACATACAAGGAACTTTTACTACCCGAGTGTGAAATTAGACTGGCCAGATATAAACTGCAACTCTGCTTCTTCCTAGCTATGTAATTTTGGGTTAATTAATCATGTACCCTGAATCTCAGCTTTCTCATCTGTAAAATGGATACACTAATAGCATCTTAGAAGTTCTGGTGGCACACTGCCTAAGGCATTTGCTGCTAACCAGAAGTTCAAACCCACCAACCACTCTATGGAAGGAAGACTGGGCAATCTACTTCTGTAAAGGTTTACCACCTCGGAAACCCAAAGGAGGTTGCTATGAGTCAGAATCGACTTGATGGCAGTGAGTTTGTTATTTGGTTTAGAATAGCATCTTATGGCTATTAAGGGGAGTCCCTGGGTGATGCAAACAGTTAACATGCTCGCTACTAACTGAAAGCTGGACATTCACACCTACTTAAAGGTGCCTCAGAAGAAAGGGCTAGTGATCTCAAAAAAATCAGCCACTGTCCAATAGAGCCTGGTGTAACCACTGAGACTATGGCCCCTAGCTGCCCTTCAGGTCTGGAATTGAACCCACACCTGTGGTTTCCAGCCAAACAA
>NW_006922132.1:1428264-1449049 GCF_000298275.1 Orycteropus afer afer
AAAAAAAAAAAGAAAGAAAGAAAAAAAAAAAATCAGCCACTGAAAACCGACAGAGCATAGCTCTATTCTGACATGCATGGTCCATGAGTTAGAATCAACTAACTGGTTACTGGTTATGGTTTTTAAGGCATTTGACTGCTAACCAGAAGGCTGAAGTTTCAAACCCACCAGCCACTCCTCGGAAGGAAGATTGGGTGATCTACTTCCGTAGTGATACCACTCCGGAAACCCAAGGAGGGGTCGCTATGAGTCGGGTCCGACTCGATGGCAGTGAGTTGAGAGGGTGAGCACTAAGAAAATACATAAAAAGAACTTTGCACCACACTTAGTACATAATGAGCATTAAATAAATATTAGCTATCATCATTATCCATGTTGTTGTCGTTAAATAAGTGATTCATTTAACAAATACTTACTGAGCACCTGCTCAGTGTCAGCATAGTGCTAGAGACAAAAAGGTAGGATGCTATCCCTGACCCCAAGGAGCTGAGCGTAGTGACTTAAAGAATCAAATTCATTTGTCAGCTTTGTTCCAGTCTAAGTTTATTTGGATGGTAGAGACGGGACCAAACTTTCTGCTATAAAGAGAGCTTTTCCAGCCCTCATCCTCCTTCATGAAGGGTCACAAGATCAGGTTGGGGAGCCTGGAGCCAGGACTTACATCCCAGGTGTGCCACCTAGGCTGTGCAACTTAGGCAAGTATATTAACCTCCCAGAGCCTCAGGACTCTTCTCTGAGACTTGGACTAAACCTACTCTAGACTGGTCTGATGACCAAAAGTAGCCTCTGTTGCTTCCCAAAAGGTAGATGCCCAAATTCCCATCCTATCATCAAGCCTGCCAGGGTTTTTATTCTGCAGTCTAATGAACTGGACTGGGCTAGAAGAGATGCTGTAAAGATGAAAACATAACCATAATTGAACAATAACAACTGCTACATTTACAAAGCCTTTGCCCCACCCACTGAGATTTAGAGAGGCAAGTATTAAAATCATTGCCCAAAGCCACTGCTTGAACAGGAAAGGCTGGACCTTGAATCCTGTGCAATCTGATTCCAGAAATCAGGCCCATCATTGTACCACATACCTTCTGGGGGAAGAAGTGAGGGAGGTGCCCCACTCAGGCCACCCCAGCAGGGATAGGAAAGCAGAGAGCTACCCTCAAAAGAAAAGTGACACTTCATTCCACTCTTCTCTGTAATCACAGTCTCCCTACTCAGGGAGCCTACACCAGGTAGAGGAACAGAAACAGGCAACCCCAGCCTGCACCACCCAGGATGTGCCTCCATTTTCAACATCTTCTTAAACTTTTTATTATTTCTTTATTAAGTGTGCTTTACAGCCAGCTTCTCTCTTAGACATCTTAACCTCCTCTGGGCTATTGATTTCTCATTCTATTAAATCCTCTTCTTTAATTCTGGCCCTTAAACTCGGATTCTAAACATGTATTTACTCCACAGCTGCTCTCCCAGGCCACCGCTATACTCCCTCTGTCCTGGGGGGAGGGGGTATCACACCACTTCCCTGCTCCCTTCTTGGGGCTGTGGTGGATGCCCCCAGAGCAGAGTCTGTCTGCATTTATTAAGCACATACTGCATGCCTGGTACCTTCACGTGCTTGTCTTGCTGAATCAAGAACTCATGAGGTGCAATTTATTATATGCCCATTTTTATAGAGAGGAAACTGAGGCTGCAATAAGTAGCCTGGGTTTCCTGTTTCCAAGCCAACTCTTTTTCCATGGTTCCACAGCGCCCCCTAAGATGCCCACCATGACTCTGGCTTCATTCAGCCTCTCCGTAGCCAAAACACCCCACAGTACCCCTGCACAGCAATAATGCCATCACTTGGTTTTCCCAGCTTCCTCTAAGCAAAGTGTTCCCTGCACTGTGCTGACCAGCCAGGCATTCCTCTCCCTGTCCTTCTCCCTTCAGAGACCACAGGACTGGCCTTCTCCTCTGCTTCTTTGCCCCCTCAGGCAGCAACTTCACCATAGCCATCCCCAGAACTTTCGCGGGCTGGTCAGTGTTTTGTTCCATTGTGTAGGGGTTGCCATGAATCAGGGCCAACTAGATGGCAGCTAATAATAATAATTTTTAAAAAATTAATTTCAGGGGACAGGACCCCTCTGATCCCTGCAGCCTGCGCCGTCTGTCCACAACAGCCTGGTAACAATAACCCATTTGCTCAGTGCTTCATAAAGACTTTGACTTACAGGATCTCTCTTGATCCTCATGGAAAGCATAAGGAGTAGGAAGGGCCAGGAGCATGAGGCCCGACTAATAGGCGAGAAAGCAGCGGCTTACAGGGGTCAGAGGGACTGACTAAAACCTCAGTGGAGTGAGTGGTGGGCCAGCTGCACACTCAGGACTTAGTGAGGAAATGAGGCCTGTCTCTGGGACCATCCACCTTCCCAGGCCACTTAGCCCCAGGCAGGATATACCACCAGTCACCAAGAAGCTGGACACAAAGAAAAAAAAGGAATTACAGATTTCAGAGGGTACAGCCAGGGACAGCCCATTCCCAGGAGCCTAAGGCCCATACAGCATTCCTCACCTCCCACTTTCCATGAATTTCTCTCTGTAACAAACATTTGTTAAACCTGAGTAGAAGTCATGTAAAAAGATATTTATTTAACCACCTTCTCTGTGCAAGGCACGGGGGATACAACACTGAACAAAACAGACACGGTCCTGCCCTCTTGGGTGGAAGCTCCACTCAGAGTCCCCCAGAGGTCACAGACACAGAATCAGCTGCACCAGATGCAAGGGTCCCAGTGCCGTAAGGGGAGGGCAAAGAGGAAAGAAATAGAAAATTCTGTCTCAGAGGGCTGACAGGAAGTTGGGGAGGTAGCATTCAGGCATCAGAAAGGCCTCAGAAACAGCCCCTTCCACAGCACATTCTGGAAGCCCATGTTCTCTCTCCCACAAGACTGCTCACCAGCTGCCCAGGAACTCCACGGGCCGACCCCCAATGGCTCCAGTCACCTCAGTCACAGCTTGTCTTGGAACAAACTCACCAGCTTTCCCTCAGAGCCACTTCCCTTCTGGCTTCCTTATTTTTGAAAACAGCATCACCATTCTCCTGAGTCTCTAGGGCCAGAAATCTCAGAGTTATCTCCAACACTCCCTGCTCCCGCAGCTGCACATTCAATCTGTCAGCAAGTTCTGCTATCTCCTGGACTGTCATATAACTGTACCCCCCCCCTTCCTTTTGCCATCTCCTCTGCTAGGTCCTCAACTCCTCTTTCAGCACATCAGTCATCTGCCCAAGAATCTTCAACAACTCCCCCAAACCTGTTACAGCAACCTGAACTGTTTCTCTTTGGCTTCCAAGATCTCCTTGGAAGATTCGAGTCCCTGGATGGTCAAAACAATTAAAGTGCTCAGCTGCTAACGGAAAGGCTGGAAATCCAAGTCCACTTGCAGGCACCTTTAAAGAAAGGCCTGGCAATCTACTTACAAAAAAATCAGCCATTGAAAACCCTACGGAGGGCAGTTCTACCCTGACACACATGGGGTTGCCATTTGTTGGAGTCAACTCTACCACAAAAAATTTATTTATTTTTAATGACTGCTGTTAGCTGCCATCTAGTTGGCCCTGATTCATGGCAACCCCTACAAAATGGAACAAAACACTGACCAGCCCTGTGCCATCCCCATGATCAACTGCAGATCAGGTCATTTTTCACTGGCTGATTTTTGGAAGTAGATCACCAGACCTTTCTTCCCAGTCCATCTTAGTCTACAAGCTCTGCTGAAACCTGTTCAGCATCAGAGCAACATGCAAACCTCCACGGACAGATGGGTGGTGGCTGCTCACGAGGTGCACTGGGCAGGAATCGAATCCCGGTCTCTTGCACAGAAGGTGAGAATCCTGCCACTGAACCACCACTGCTCCCTAGTTAGTTCTACCCTTCCTGTATCCACGCTTACTTTCTACCACTCCTTGATTCAATTCTTCTGCCACATGCAGGATTCTCTCTTCCCTTTCCAGATCTATGGAGTTGTCCATTCTGTCCACCTTCCCTACTCTTCAGAGAATCTTCTCTCTACTCATTCTGCCTGTGCAGCCCCTCTTTATCTATAAAGTCCTCCCTCCTTCCTCACTAAGACTTCTTCCCGGCTCCAGCCCCATCTGAACACCTGCTTTAAGGCAGTACATCAACACATTCTTGCTTTTCCAATTGTGTAGTATATCCTATTATGGTCTTTCCACCCAAATTATAAACCTACTTACTCATCCTTAAATCCCCCCTTCACTCCCAGCACAGAGTGAGTATTCAATAACTATCCAATCCCTTCAAAGTTGTAGGTAAGTGATTTAAATGTTCAGTTATTTAAAGGAAATCTGTGATGAATCTCTTTATAAAACAAAGGCTCTTTTTTTTTTTTTTTTTGCTTTATTTTAAAGCAAATTATGGCTGGGTACAGGGGAAGGAGCCAGGGTTCCAGATCCCAAGGCTCTTGGTCCATGCCCCAATCCTATACTCACTGGCTCAGTTACCTGGGACAGAGTGTGTTATACTGTGGAGCCCTCTTGGAGTCCCTGCTCCTCATTTGCAAAAAAATGCAGACGCTCATATGTAACTCACAGGGTAGCTGGAGTGATTGAGGAAAACAAGCAGAGTATGCAGTCAGTACAATTAAACTGATTCCTCCTGTACTTCTTTCCCATAATTCACCTTGGCTGGTACTGTGGCATGAGATTTGTTTATCCTGGATTTTCTAAATGTAAACCAAAATCAAACCCACTGCATCAGGTTGATTCCAACTCTCAGTGACCCCTACAGCGTTTCCAAGGCTATAAGTCTTTACAGAATAGACTGCTTCATCTTTCTCCAGCAGAGCTGCTGGTGGGTTTGAACTGCTGACCTTTTTGGTTAGCAGCCGAATGTTTTAACCACTACACCACCACAGCTCCTTTCTCTAAATGTAAGGTATACCCTATCTTATGTAACAAAGTGTTAAAATCAAGTAACAACTATTTCCTATTTCTTAGGAACAAGGGCCAATTTATGGGATGTTGAAGTAGAATGCTAGCCCTTTTAGGAGCCACTCACTCACTCACTCACTGCCATCGAGTCGGATCCGACTCATAGCAACCCCTCCTTGGGTTTCCAAGGCAGTATCACTACGGAAGTAGATTGCCCAACCTTCCTTCCGAGGAGTGGCTGGTGGGTTTGAACCTCCAGGCTTCTCATTAGCAGTCAAATCCTTTAGGCACTACGCCAACAGAGCTCCACAGGATATTAAATGGCAGCAGGCAAACATCTTGGTTCTTAAGGGCTTTTCATTTGGGAGAGGAGCAAAATGGGGACATATAATCATCAATACTAGGAAGGGACTGGAAGCACCCCTAAGAGGGAGAGTAAAAGCAAAGCTCTCTGGATACCTCATGGACACCCCTGAACATCTTACAACTCACACTCCCATCCCTTTTACATTCTATGCTTACAACAACCCTTTGGGGCAGGTGTTCTATCCCCATTTTACAGGTAAAGAAAGTTAAATGTTATGTCCAAAGTCACACAGGGAGTGACAAACAGGACTGGAACCCAAGGCTGCCTAATTCATAATAGAGATGCCAGACCACTTTCTGCCAGGAAGGCAGAGTTCTAGCTATGCCATGAAGACCGGGCAAGATTAGGATGGGCAGAAAAGAGGAGGAAAGCAAAGGGTCAGGGTGAGGGCACAGAGAACCTAGTGCTGAGGCAAGGAGACAGAGAGTGGGCAGAGGATCATGTGCACCAGATGCCTTGGTGTGACATAAAGCTGAGGCCAGAGCACGGAGGGCCTTGAAATCCAAATTGAGGCATTTGAACTCTACCACTAGCCAGGAGGCCACTGAGAATTTCTGAGACAGAGTCACATGTTAAAAACACTACTTACTCTTCATAGGAAGACAGAGGAGGCAACAGCATGCCTCCAAACAGAGCTGGGAGACTAGGAGCCAGTGAGGAGGCTGTCTTTCCTATAACCCAGAGGTGAATAGCAAAAGCCACAAGTGAAGACAGTGGGAAAGGAAAGGTCAAACCGGGCACTAGAAGTGCCCAAAAGAACTAAGAGAGCTTACATTATAAGGTAGCCAGAGAGTGGGATACCAAAACAAAACAAAACAAAAAAACCACTGCCATCAAGTTGATTTCAACTCACAGTGACCCTTCAGGATAGAGTACAATTACCCCATAGGGTTTCCAAGGTTATAAATCTTTATGGAAGCAGATTGCCTCATTTTCTCCCACAGAGCATCTGGTTGAACCACCAACCTTTTAGTTAGCAGCCGAATGTTTTAACCACACCACCAAAGCTCCTTAGAGACTGGGATAGCAGAGCCTAAAGAAGACAGACTGAAGGAGGACCCTGCACACCTGGAAGAACCCTGGTGCTATCTCAGCAAGTGGGAAGCCAAAAGTCAGAGCTGACCTCTGGCATCTGAGAGAGTACTGGGACATCCAGGTGTTCAAACAATCCGTCTAAGCGTTGAGGAGAATGAAGAACAAACAAAGAATCAGACAAGCCTAGGAGGTGGTAGGAGCCAAAAAGGCCAGCCTGACATGGAAAGAGAAAGTGTTGAGTTGATGTTGGAAAGAGTGAGAGAGATAAACTGAAACATGGGGTGGGGAGAAGGTAGAAGGAGGGTGACCTGAGGGCTGACCTTTAAAAAGCAACAGGTATTAGCAGCAAGAGCACTGGACTGGGAGGCCAGAGGCCTGGGTCATGAATGTGGGCCCTTAGACAATTCATTCAACCTCTCTGAGCTTCAGTTTTTAAGATTATAAAAGGAGCCCTAGCAGCACTTGGCTGCTAACCAAAATGTCAGCAATTTGAACCTGTCAGCAATTTGTTTCTATAAAGATTTACAGCCTTGGAAAACTATGGGGCAGTTCTATGCTATCCACTCAATGGCAATGGGTTACAGGGCTATAAACAAACAAACAAAAAAAGCAGTTGCAATCAAGCCAATTCTGATTCATGACGACCCCATGTGTTGCAGAGTAGAACTGAGCTCCATAGGATTTTCATGGTTGTGATTTTTCAAAAAGCAGATAACCAGGCCTTTCTTCTGAGGCACCTCTGGGTGGATTTGAACCACCAACCTTTCAGTTAGTAGCCAAGTACTTAACCATTTACATCACTCAAGGACTCCTTTATAAGGCCATGTTGTTGCTCTTGCCATCGAATCAATTCCAACTCATAGCCACCCTACAGACAGAGTAGAACTGCTCCATAAGGTTTCTTAGACTGTAGTCTTTACAGTCATTAAAAAGACAGAAAAGAAAAGGAAAAGGGGGGGGGGAGGCAGCTGGAGAAGACAAAGTAAAGTATTATAATGAAATGTACTTAGACTTGGATTTAGAAAACCAAAAGGAAAGAGCAGGCTAAGAATTTCTCAAGCTGAAAGAACTGAAGAAAAATCAAGCTTCAAGTTGCAATATTGAAGGATTTTATGGGCAAAATATTTAATGATGCAGAAATCATCAAAAGAAGATGGAAGGAATATGTAGAGTTACTGTACCAAAAAGAATTGGTTGACATTCATCCATTTCCAGAGGTAGTATATGATCAAGAAGCAATAGTATTGAAAAAAGAAGTGTAGGCTGCACTGAAGGCACAGGCGAAAAGCTTACAGGAATTGATAGAATACCAAATGAGATGTTTCAACAAACTGATGCAACGCTGGAAGTGCTCACTCATCTATGCCAAGAAATTTGGAAGACAGCTACCTGGGCAACCAATGGGAAAAGATCCATATTCATGCCCATTCCAAAGAAAGGTGATCCAATGCACTGTGGAAATTATGAAATAATATCATTAATATCACATGCACATAAAATTATGCTGAAAACAATTAAAAAATGATTGTAGCAGTACATCAACAGGGAACTTCTAGAAATTCAGGCCAGATTCAGAAAAGGACGTGAGATGAGGGATATCACTGTTATGACAGGTGGATGTTGGCTGAAAGCAGAGAATACCAGAAAGATGTATACCTGTGTTTTATTGACTAGGCAAAGACATTTGACTGTGTGAATCATAACAAATTATGGATAACACTGCAAAGAATGGGAATTCTAGAGCATTCTGTTCATGAGAAACCTGTACATAAACCAAGAGGCAGCCATTCAAACAGAACAAGGGAATATTGTGTGGTTTAGAATCAGGAAAGGTGTGCATCAGGGTTGTATCCTTTCACCATACTTTTTCAATCTGTATGCTGAGCAAATCATCCAAGAAGCTGGACTCTATGAAGAAGAATGTGGCATCAGGATTGGAGGAAGATTCACTAACAACCTGTGATATGCAGATGACACAATTTTGCTTACTAAAAGTGAAGACGACTTGAAGCACTTACTGATGAAGAACAAAGATTACAGCCTTCAATATGGATTACACCTCAACATAAAGAAAACAAAAATCCTTGCAACTGGGCCAATAAGCATCATCACATAAAACAGAGAAAAGACTGAAGTTTTCAAGGATGTCCTTTTACTTGGATCTGACACCCATGGAAGCAGCAGTCAAGAAATCAAATGATATTATACTGAGTAAAATAAGTCAATCACAGAAGGACAAATACTATATAAGTCCACAATTGTAAAAAGTTAAGGAAAAGTTTACACATGGAAACTTCCTTTGTTGGTTACTAGGGATGGGAGGGGAGGGAAAACTGCTAGCTAGGTAAGAGACATGTATTGAATTGGGTGAAGGGAAGGGCAATTTAAAAAAAAGAAAAAAGGAAAGCAACCAAATGATGTATTGCATTGGGCACACGTGCTGCAAAAGATCTCTTTATGGGAGATCTGGTGGCGTAGTGTGTAAGGCATCTGACTGCTAACCAGAAGGCTGGCAGTTCAAACCCACTAGCCATTCCTCAGAAGGAAGACTGGGCAATCTACTTCCATAGAGATACCACCTCAGAAACCCACAAAAAGGTCATCATGTCACTTTGAGGACTAAGATGTGCCTGACCTAAGCCATGGTATTTTTAACCACCTCATATGCATGCAAAAGTTGGACAATGAATAAGGAAGATTGAAAGAGTTGATGTATTTGAATTACGGTTTTGGTGAAGAATATTGAATATATCATGGACTGCCAGAAAAATGAACAAATCTGTCTTGGGAGAATTACAGCAAGAATGCTCCTTAGAAGTGAGGATGGTGAGACTTCATTTCATATACTTTGGTTAGTTATCAGGAGAGATCAGTCCCTGGAGAAGGGCATCATGCATAGTATAGTAGAAGGTCAACAAAGTAGAGGAAGATCCTCAACAAGATGGGTTGACACAGTGGCTGCAACAAGGGGCTCAAACACAGCAATGACTGTGAGGATGGCACAGGACTGGATACTGTTTTTTCTATTGTGCACAGGGTCATGAGTTGGAGCTGACTCACCAGCACCTAATGAGTCTTTATTGTAGCAGATTGCCAGGACTTTTCTCCTTCAGAGGTTCTGGTGGGTTCAATTCAGCAACCTTTCAGTTAGCAGCTGAGTGTTTAACCATTGCACTACTGAGGCTTCGTTTTATAGGGCCATAATACAGATCAAAAGGAGCCCTGGTGGCACAGTGGTTAAGCTCTTAATTGTTAACCCAAAGGTGCAGTTCAAACCCACTAGCCACTCTGCAGGAAAAAGATGTGGCAATCTGCCTCTGTAAAGATTATAGCCTTGGAAACCCTATGAGGCAGTTCTACTCTGTCCTATAAGGTCATTATGAGTAGGAATCAATGAGACAGCAACAGGTTTAATACAGATCAAATACTTACAGGGCTGCAGTAGAGATCAAATCAAGTAATTTTTCTGAAAAGCATTTGGTAGACTGCAGAATTCCATACACACATAAGGGATTAGTACTATGCAGAAGTAACAAGAGATGCTTTCTTCCCACACATATTCACCGCAACTCGCCTACCCTCACCAGCCACATAACCGCCGGCTTCCTACTCATTGCTCTTCTTGTTTTTCCCCTCACCCAGGGCCAGTCTTCCTTCCTTCTCTCCCTCCATTTTATAGGGCTGAGACCCAATAAGGGCAGCAGAGGATCCCTTGCCTCCCAGCAGTTTTCACTTATCTCCCAGTAAGCAAACGTCCTGTCTCCATCTTAAGGGAAAGCCAAGCTGGAACAAGACCATGAATCAGATCCAGCCTCTCCAAAGAACTTTCTGTGCTGGGAAAACGTCAGTCAATGATCAGGATGTCTGGGATTGGGGGATGGAAAAATACACAAAACCAAGATCTCCTTCTAATCCCTTCCATTACCACCCAGACTCTTCCTCAACAGGCACTCTCCCAATACCCCTGGAGACCAGCCTTGCTCTGGGTCCAGAGGACAGGGAGGTAGAGCAGGGGAGGCAGGCAGGAGGCTGGTGGGCAAGCCCAGGCCGCAGCTCCTTGTGGAAGGCTCATTCCACAAGAAGTGACCAAAATATGGGGAATTAAACAAACCCAGACACTGTAATGTGTGTATATTAGATTAACTCTCCAAAGGGTCACGACCTTGAGGAACACATTCAGCCAGCAGGGAAAATAATAAACTTGATTAATTATGAGGTATGAGGTACATATTCAACAAACAAACCAGCTCGATGATGCCCAATGGAGCTCCCAGAGCTTCCTTCCCTGAGGGGACCAGAGCACAGCCAACCTCTTCAGGCCCTTACCCACCCCCACCCCCACCACACAAACACAGACACTTAGGGAGTAAGGCAGAATATGATTTCTCCCTCCGATGCCTGCTGTCTATCCAAACAGTCTCTATCACAGGCGATACCATGCTGTCTCCAAGTCCCACTATCACCCAGGTGCCCCAGGGGTAGTGAAAGTGAAGGGAGTCCTCTTTGTTCCTAAGGGGCTCAGTCCACTCAGCCAGTCCTCAGACCTGGGGATGGGAAATGAGCTAGTCTCATAGATGCCCACTACCCGGCAAAGGGGCCAGCCGAGTCAGAGCTCTGCTCCTCTTTCCAGACAGCCCAGGCCCTTGGGAGACATGCCCAGGAGAACCACTGGAGGGAGGCAGGGAGGTGGCACCGCGTGGCATCACCAGACATCAGCACCAGAAGGAAAATGGCAGCATAAAGTACAGATGCCAAGAGCTATGTGTAGCCAAAGGTCCAGCATCGGGGAGCAGCTCAGCCCGCATTGCCCCACCACTGCCAGGCAGACAGAGCCAGATGCGCCCTGGCCCGGCCCCCTCCACTGCCTCCTCCCCCCACCAAGGACCCTCAGTCCACTCTCCTCAAGCTCCAACTCCTCCCCTCCCACTTTCTTCAGCTCCAGGGATCCGGAGGAAGAGACACAGGTGCTCTCAGTGTCTTGAATCCCCTATCCGGGCAGCAGCGAGCTCTGCCTCACCCAGCCCAGGTCTGAGCCGCTCACAGTCCTGCCACTCCTCACTGGAGAGAATCGCAATCAGCTCCCCTCCTCCCTACAACCCCCTCCCCCATTATAAACCCAATGCAGGTCTCCAGAGTTTCTCCCTCACTTCCCAGTCGGGTGAACTAGGGTGGGATGGGTAGGAGCCCCATTAGTCCTGGGAAGAAGGGTCAGTTCTAACAGGACGCTGGCTCCCCAAAAGCAGTAAGCGGAGGTGGGGAGAGGTAGGGTGGCCAGAGTCCAGAGCAGGGGCAGGGGGCAGTGAGACAGATGGCAATGAGGAAAGGGGGAGGGGGCTTCGTGGGTCCAGGGCTGGGATGCGATGGGGGATTGTGCCCAGGCACCAGCGGCGATCCGGCAGGCAGTCGGAGAAACGAAGGGTGACGAGGTGTGGGGATGGAGAGCCTTGTAAAGAAGGGGCCGTCATCCCTGCAGGGGGCAGAGGCTGGGTTGGGAGTTGTACTGGGGAAAAGGCAGGACCAGAGTGGGAGGGTTGAGAGCCCGGGAAAGGGATGCGGACAGAGGCAGATGGGCATGGAGACCGAAGGAACTAAGCGCAGGGCGACCGGCTCCGGGGCCGAATTTGGAAACGCAGGGGAGCAGAGTGCAGAGGACAGGGTTGGTTGAAAGCAGAGAGGGGCGGCTAGGGCGCAGAGGAGCAGCGGGGGGCGCGAGTGGGGAAGGGGTGCGGGGAAGCGGCCCCAGAGGGAAGGAGAGGAAGAAAGAGGCGCAGAGACGTCAGAAGTATAGGATACAGGCGGAGGGTAGGGGGACGCGCAAGCGGGTCCCTGCGCGGACAGCACTCAGGGGTCGCAGGGGTACCCCAAGGTCCAGACTGGGGGGCCGTGCGGGTCCGATGGCCGAAGTCGTTCCCTTACCTGGGCAGGTCCGAACTCAGGGGCTGAGGTGGGGCCGGGCGCTGCTCGGTCGGCTGCCAGTCTGTTGTTTTTTCTTTTTTTTTTTAAATTTCTGCAGCAGCCGCGGCGGCTCCAGCCCGCTCCCCGGCAGCTGAAGGCAGAGTCTGTGTCCGGCTGCGAGCGAGCGAGCGACCGAGAGAGCAAGCGGGGAGCAGGGCGCGCGGGAGAAAACGGGCTGAGGCGCAGGGCGACGCCCGGCGGGCAGTGCGGGAACTGCTGCAGCCCGGCGCGTGAGCCGGCCAGGAGGGGCGCCCCTTCGGGGCTTGCGCCGCGAGCAGTCTCCTGGCGCGGCCAGGGGCGGGGCAGTGCACGCCCCCGCGCCCAGTGAGCCTCTCGCCGGAACGCGAGGTACTAGGGAGCGGAGCGAGGAGCCGAGAGGCTTACGAAGTGGACCCAGGGTGAAGTGGGGCCAACTTAACGCTGTCCTGTGGGCTGAAGGCCGAGCAAAAGGGGCCTAGCCCGCGGAGCTGCGCAGGGGTAGGGCGCTCGGAGCGAGGGGCGCGCACGCGGGGCGGCCCGCAGTGCGAGGTGAGTACGCTGCAGTGTATCGACCTCTGGTGGGTAGACGAGGCGCAGCCCGCACTCTCCGCCGCTCTGCGAAAGGGGGCAGCCCACCCCGGACCGAGTTATAGCCCGGCAAGTTTCGGCGGGCAAAGGGCGCCCCCTGGTGGGGCTTTTCGGGGCGCAGGAAGAACGTGCCCTGTCTCGGGAGAGACTGCAGCTGAGTAGTGGGGAAGATGACAGTTCTGAGGTTTTAGGGGGAAAGGAGGGACCAAATTATCCCAGGCGGACGAAGAGAGGCAGCTTGCATTAGTAGTTATGGGGCACTATTTTTATTAATACAAACATCTTGGGAGAAACTCACCAAAAAAACCAAACTTACTGCCGCCCAGTAGGATCAGACTCATAGCGACTCCTCCTTGGGTTTCCGAGGCGGTGTCACTACCGAAGTAGATTGCCCAGCCTTCCTTCGGAGGAGTGGCAGGTGGGTTTGACCGGCCAGCCTTTTGGTTAGCAGTTAAGTGCCTTAGGCACTTCGCCACCATCATCCTTATTTTACAGGTGAGCACCCTGAGGCTAGGAGAGGTGAAGGATTACCAGACCAGAAGCGCATGAGACCAGGAAAGCAACCAAGCTTTCTGACACTTCGTCCAATGTTTATTTTAGTAAATCACAGCTGGGGAAAGAAGGAGAATAAGTGGAGGCCCAAAGGCCATGTGACCTCCTCAAGCCTGTCAGCTCCTCTTTTCCTGTTCATAGGGTCTTTGTCTTGGGTCAACCATCAAAATGGTCACCCCTGCCCTGCCATCTTCAACAGACTGTGCCCTCACACCCAACCAATTAAACAACCTAATTAAATTCTCAGTTAAGGATTTCTTCTCATACGTACTTGGTTGGGCCCTGGGCATGAAAAAATGATGTCTGGGCTACAGAACAGTCATTGACACTGCATTGCCCAAGCACCAGCCCTGAGCTTCCCACTTCCTGTGAACCAGGTTGCAAGTAGAAAATGTGGGCCACGAGTCCTGCCTTCCCATCATTCACCTCCACACACTAGGTTCATTAGGTAGGGGAGTCACCATATTGGAACAGGGCTTCATTTCTCCAGCCAGACATTATTTAGTACCTACTGTGTGCCAGGGAGCTAGTGGCGTAGTGTGTAAGGCATCTGACTGGTTACCAGAAGGCTGGCGGTTCAAACCCACCAGCTACTCTTCAGAAGGAAGGTTGGGCAATCTACTTCCAAAGTGATACCGCCTCGGAAACCCAAGGATATGAGTCAGATCCAACTCAACAGCAGTGAGCTTGGTTTTGGTTTTCGGTGTGCCAGGGAAGCGAGTCCTGGTGGTGCAGTGGTTAAAGCATTCAGTTTCTAACCACAAGGTGCCCGGTTCCAACCCACCAGCTGCTTGGCAGGAGAAAGATGTAGCATTCTGCGTCTGTAAAGATTTACAGTATTGAAAACCCTGTGGGGCAGTTCTGCTCAGTCCTACTGGGTCACTATGAGTCAGAATTGACTCCAGGGCAGTGGGTGTGTTTTTTGCTTGGGTGTGTGAAGGCGGATCCCTGGTGACACAGTGATCAAGTGCCCTGCAGCCAACTGAAAGATCAGAGGTTGGACCCAACCAGCCGCTCTGCAGGAGAAAGAGGGGACAGTCTGCTTCTGTAAAGCTTATAGCCTTGGAAACCCTATGTAGCAGTTCTACCCTGTCCTATAAGGTTGCTATGAGTTGGAATCCATGGTGGCAATGGGTAAAGGTGTGCCAAGGCTTCAGCACTTACAGAAGAGTTACGTCTAATAACCTTTGCATCAACTTTGCAAAATAGGTGTTAAGATGACACTAATCCCATCTTAAGGAGCTCTGGTGGTGTAGTGGGTAAGGCATTTGGCTGCTAACCAGAAGGTTGGCAATTCAAATCCACCAGCAGCCTTAAAACCCAGATGGAGATCATTATGAGTCAGAATCAACTCGATTGCAGTGGGTTTGGTTTGTAACCCCATTTTACAGAAGAGGAAATTTGTTTAAGATCACTTGCGTAAGCCAGACACATTCTAGGGTGAAAAGGTTCTCATCTCCCACTGCCATTGAGTCGATTACGACTCATAACTACCCCCATTGGGTTTCTAAGGCAGTAAATCTTTATGGAAGTAGATTGCCTGGTCTTCCTTCCACGGAGTGGCTGGTGGGACTGAACCTCCAACCTTCTGGTTAGCAGTCAAATGCCTTAGGCACTGCACCACCAGAGCTCCTTAATTTCTAACTGTACCCCCATTCCCTCACTCTGGGTCTTCTTTCCCTCATTTACAAAATGGACAGGGTAGCTTGTTGTTATTTGCTGTTGAGTCGGACCCAACTCATAGCGACCCCTCCTCGGATTTCCGAGGCAGTATCACTATGGAAGTAGATTGCCCCATCTTCCTTCCGAGGAGTGGCTGGGGAGTTTGAACCGCCAGCCTTCTGGTTAGCAGTCAAGTGCCTTAGGCAATATGCTACCAGAGCTCCCTGGACAGTGTAGCAGCACAGGCCAAACAGAAAGTGCCCTGGGCTGGGAGGAAAGACAGGGATCCCAGTGGCCCTGGGCAAGGGATTTCACTTCCCCCAGCTTCAATTTCCACATCTCTTACAAATGAGGGAAGCAGACAAAGTGATCTCTAAAGTTACCTCAAGCTCTGAAATGCCAGGTATTATTTTAAAGTTGCAAGAAAAATATGTCATATAAGTGAAATGCTTCATCTTATTCTTTTGCCTGGTGAGCATATCCTATTAACCAGAGAAGGTGGGGGAGGAGCTTTTGGCAGGGTCAGAGAGGTTGCTGACAGGTCTGGAGGTAGCCTTGGCCTGCAAGAATGATTCTAACTTTTCCTTGCTTAAAAGGCCTCTTCCCCAGAAGCAAGCAGCTCTCTACAGGGCAGATGGTGGGCAGCCTATGCCAGAGAAGACTACCGTTCGCCCCACCCTGGTTGTGAATCACCCATGTTCCTGTCTCTCCTCTCCACTACTAGCTGCTGAGTTTTTTAAGATACTTACCACTTGTTCTCCATTTTTTTTAATCATGAACATCAGTGACACTTGTCAATCAAAATTTAATTCCAGGCAAGCTAACTTCCTAAACCCAGCTCTAGAGGAAGGAAGGTCAACCCAGTTGATTTTTGGATTCTACAGAGACAGAAGGGGAATGAGGCTGGCCCAGCTGATCTCCCTCTGAGGCTATGGTCTTAAATGGAAAAGAAGAAGGATGGAGAATGGGCTGTCTCCTCCAGAGCCTCTCATCTGAAGCATTTCTTATCACCAGCTGCTATGGTTTGCTGCATGGATAGGGTTTAGGGTGTTTGGGTATCATGACTAAGACTGGGAGATCCAAGCTCTTTGGTGGCTGGAGCCCACAGGGAGTCTGTTCTCCTGGACTTATTTTTAGCTTCCTGTTTCTTTGTATTTGCTTTGTATACCTCTGTGAAGCAGAATAAATTTAGCTACTATTTCTTTTCCAAAGGTTCCTTTGAAGATCCATCACAAGTTTCTAACGAGGGGAAAAAAAGAAAAACACTCAGTATTTACACCACAATAGGTTTTGTAATGTGTTGAATGAATGAACTGCATGGAGTTAGGGTTAGTGGATTCCATAATCCTGGCAATTGAAATTTGCTCCTGTCATTGGTCTAGATGAGTCAAATGAGATTATCTAACTAGCAAACACAAAACCTTCAGTCCTCATGAAGCTTGAAGTCTTAAGAAACCTAAGCTGAAGCTGGGGTTCACATTTGAATTATATGAGGTTGAAAGTAACTAGCACCTGATTGTATACCCTTGATTGTATTATAATTTAGCAATCCTACCAGAGTTCTTAAATGCCAAATTCAATGAAAATATATTCTCTGTGTCTCCTCCACGTCACTTGTTTGGGGATAAATGGTTAATTCCTAAAGGATAATGTCTAACAGAACTGGTTTAGAAACAGAACTGAAGTCAGAAAGAGAACTGTTCTTTGATTTTTAGTCATGCTTTAAAGGATACAGGAAGCAATGGTTCTGACCAAAGACATCATGGACGAGTGTTGACAAAAAGCAAATATAGATGCATATGGGTTTGGAGTCACATACTCCTCAAGCCTCATAGCAGCATATCACTCAACCCAGCTGGCTACAAAGACCATATCTTTGGTTAAAAAAATCCTATCCCCACTTGACAACTGTATTTTAATACATCTCTCTTCCTCTAACACTTCTTATCTTCATTTTATTTATCTAGGAATAAAGAATATTGCTCACACTGAAATTAAAATGAAAATTTGGATTATCCTTCATCCAAACATAACTCTCATTCTGCAGCCCTGCTCGCATCCCTAGTATGGGAACCTAATTCACTCCCACCACATGTCTCAGTTTCCGTTTGGTAGAGGAGATAATCTCGCATGACAATCAGTTCTTCTGCAACAAATTTTGGTGTCGATTATGTGCTAGGCACTGGAGACAAAATAGAAAACAAGACAAACTCAGAGCTTGTCCTCTTGGAGTTTATAGTTAGTAAAAGGTATCATAAGGGCAGTACATTCTCCTTCTTACAGTTTTGGTCTTACATCAGATATATTCTGTATGATGTTTCCAATACATTTAAGTCAGTTACATGGTCATTGTCTAAGCTGGGCGGCTGGGTGGGGGTGGTGCAGGGGTATGTAGTTTATGGCAATTCCAGAGTTGGAGGTGAGTCTTTAACAGACACTGGTTTGGGTACACCCAGAATTCTCAGCCTGAATCCTCTGCACTGTAGCTAGAAGTTTGCCAACTAAGGGACATGAGACATTGACCTTCACCTGTACAAATAAAGGCTTATAACTAATACCACGATAGTAGGAGTACTATGCTCACTTTTTAAAACAGCATTTAACTTGTGGTGAGCTTTATTCCTCCATATCCATCTTTCCTCATTTGACTCTCACAGTTGGTCTTGGTAGGTTCCATTAATGTTATAAATATAAACCACTCACTAAGGAAGTAGCTCTGGTGGCATAGTGCCTAAGGCACTTGACTGCTAACCAGAAGGTCGGCGGTTCAAACCCACCAGCCACTCCTCAGAAGGAAGGTTCAAAAATCTACTTCCATAGTGATACTGCCTCGGAAACCCAAGGAGGGGTCAGTATGAGTCCAAGAGGACTTGACAGCACATAACAATGACAACAACAAGAAGGAAGTAGCAAAGCTGAGTTAAAACTCAGGGCTTCTGGCTCCAGGAGGGAAGCAGGCTGCATGAAAGGCCACCTGGTCAAACAGAGGTCACTGTGAGAAGGAGTTGAACTCATGTAAGTCAAATTGGGTAGAATGTTAAATAAGGACCAAAACTCAAAACCAAACTCACTGTCATCAAGTCAATTCCAACTCATAGTGACCCGTGTTGGGTTTCCAAGGTGGTAAATCTTTATGGAAGTAGATTGCCCCATCTTCCTTCCATGGAGTGGCTGGTGGGTTTGAACCGCCAAACTTCTGGTTAGTAGTCAGATGCTTTAGGCACTGTGCCACCAGAGCTCCTCAACAAGGACCAAGGGAGATGCAATTTTTAAAATTCATTCACTGCTTTCCTCAATCTCCAATAACAAGAGCAATTGAAGAAGCAGTACAATTGGGCAGAGGGAAGAGGAGGAGGATGAGAGGCTAGAATTTTCCACCTGGAGAAGAGCATAATCAGCAAGAGAATTACATAGAAAAGGGTCTCTCTCCTCAATGCGACAGCCTGCGCACATCAGAAATAAAATGGCATTTTTCATATTACCCAAGGGGTTTGAGACTTACAATTTATCCAGAGTATAGTTTTGTCTGAAGAGTGTCATTAAGTCTTTCTATGAATGATTATGAAAAGACTCATAAATATAATAAAAGTACTTGAAGGCAAAAAAAAAAAAAAAAAACCTGTTGTGTGTGTGTATATCTATATACATACATGGGAGCTCTGGTAGTGTAGTGCCTAAGGCACTTGACTGCTAACCAGAAGTCTGGCGGTTCAAACTCACCAGCCACTCCTCGAAAAGAAGATGGGACAATCTACTTCCATAGTGATACTGCCTCGGCAACCCAAGGAGGGGTCGCTATGAGTCGAGTCCGACTCGACGGCACATACACATACATATTTCATTGTAATGTTGGCCAGTTCTCTTTCTCAGCTCAATGGAACAATAATTCATTGAGCAGTTTCTGTCTTCTAGGTACTGTATTTGGCCCTTCAGGGGACAAAAAGACAAACTGGACATGATTCCTACTTTCAAAGCTTATAGTGTGGTTTGTTTAATTTCTTCTCCCAAAGGAAACCCTTTTAAATTTTATCTCACAGCAATTTTTAGGAGCTGATGCTCTCTCGATGAATTCAGAATAGAAAAAGAGGTAAGATACTAAGATTTCTATTTACCCAGGAGAAATTTTGTACTTATCCTCACTAAATTAGTGAACTGTACTAGGTAATGGGCTATTCCTGAGTGACGGGAAGAGACAGATGCTTTTTACCAGCTAGCTGCAAATGTAGCAAAAGTTTCATGATAGGTACCACATGGTCTAAGTTATTTCCATTCTTGTTCTTCTAGATTCCAGGCAAGTCTTAACTTTACAAGAAACCAGTTAATGTAGAAAAGGTTAAAGGAAGATGTGGTAGTAGCTTGTTTTCAAATATTTAAGATCTATGGATTATGGAACAACATAGGACCAATGGATAGAAGTTAAAGAAAAGCTCATTTTATCTCAAATGAGAAAGAGTTTATGAGTTGCCTAAGGAGATAATGAGCTCCCCAGCACTGGAAGTATACAAGCAGATGGATGACCATCTGCTAGGATCTCTGTAGATAGTATTCCAGCATTGGATTAGGAGGTTGAATGAGGTACCCTTCTTTTCTAAATTCTTAGATTTAAAGATTTTTGGCCAAAGGCTGAAAAAAAAAAAAAAAAGAAGTCTGTGGAGAAATGTAACATTTCTTTAGTGAAAATAAAATCTTGCCTTATGAATTTGGGCCTTTAAAAACTGCATGGGCACTTTTGTTTAAATGCAGTAAAGGTACTTAATACTAGGAGCTCTGGTGGCACAGTGCCTAAGGCATTTGACTGCTAACCAGAAGGCTGGTGGTTCAAACCCACCAGCCACTCCTCGGAAAGATGATTTGGGAATCTACTTCTGTGGAGACACAGCCTCAGAAACCCAAGGAGGGGTCACTGTGAGTTGAATCGACTCTTTTAAAAAATGCATAGGTACTTTTTTAAAATGCAGTAAAGATACTTAATACTAGGAAATGCAGTAATTACTTAAGTGCTCTATTGACAAAAGCAATAGTATTGACACACTCAAGTGTTACTGGGTAAATAGCATTAATAGCCTTGTTAAAAACAGGAATGTATTTCCAGGAGAGGAAGATAGTTCTAAAATAAGGCTGATCTGAATGGATGAACATCGTGCTTGTTTTTAAAATGACTCCTTATAACATGCATATGCATACACATTCAGAAATGAAAACAGTGAGTGGAGTAAAATGAAAAAGTATCTCAATATATCTACTGCCTTTATGCCTCCTAGTCAGACTGTACCTCCTGCTAGATGAAGGAGAGTTTTCCTGACGCATTTTCAAGCATTAAGCACTTGGATAAAGCTTAGCACACAGCACACACAACAGTACCGTGTTCTTCTGAATACAAACTGATTCCAGCTACCCTTCCTCCAATCTGATGGTGTGCATTGCTTTTCAGATGCTAATTAATTAGGCCCACTCTAGAGGTGATATAGCTGACTTAAAAATTTGACGGGGGAAGAGGAATAGAGAAACTTAATTTTTTTTTTTTTTTTAAAAAGGCACCGAGGGAGGCGGGGCAAGATGGCGGACTAGGCAGAAGGATTGCACAGACCCTCTTCAACAAAGAAAAGGGAAACCAATAAATACAGACACAGAAGATAATCTTGGACCCCTGAGCCTTGAAGGAAAGGATGCAGATTTGGATTAAACCCCAACTAGCAGAAGAATTTGCGTGAAAATAC
>NW_006922132.1:1464896-1474458 GCF_000298275.1 Orycteropus afer afer
AAAGGGGCATATACATAAATAACTATACATTTAATAATCAAAATGGAAAGCAAGTCTTCTCATTCCCAACCCCCCAAAGGCAAGATTTTCATTTTTCAGTTGTGATATAAGAAACTGTTTTATGTTGTAGTTAGCTAAATAAGTGGATGGAGGAGGGCAAGGGAGAGAAAATTTATTACATAAAGGAAATTACTCCTGGGGATATGTTTGCATCCTTCAGTGTAATTTAGGTGGACAATTACTCAGTGGTTTCTATGTGCCAGGCACTGTACTGGATACTGCAGATGCATATCTGACGGGATCTCTGCTCTGCAGAGGCAGCATTTTCCTGTGCATTTCTATAGTCGCCAGTTCCACTAGTTTTAGTCCTCAGCTCAACACTGCTGCCTCTACTTCTTCCTCATTAAAAACAAAATAAATCCAAATCCATGAGTAGATACATTTGGATACCTATTTTATATATAAATATATACAACTAGAACAGTAAGAGTTCTCAGGAGAAGCCTTTTCAATCCTGTTGTGATGTAAGTACATAGTCTCTATTGCCACCACTCTGCTTAATCACTAGCAGTTGTCCAGCATGTCACAGTTTACAAAATGCTTTCACAGTCACCAATACCACAATATTTGCTCCTCCACACAACTCAGGGAGCAGTTGTGGTAGCCTCATTTCAAAGATGAGGAAAGTAACCCATTTAGTAGTAAGTGATGAGACGTCGAGTTGTATTTGCTGATTATAAACCCCAAAATTCCCCTTCCACTAATGTTGTTGTTGTTACATGCCATCGAGTCAGACCTGACTCATAGCGACCCCTCCTTGGGTTTCTGAGGCAGTTATCACTACGGAAGTAGATTGCCCCATCTTCCTTCTGAGGAGTGACTGGTGGGTTTGAACTGCCAGCCTTCTGGTTAGCAGTCAAGTGCCTTAGGCACTAAGCTACCAGAGTTCCTCCTTCCACTAATAGTTGGATTTTAACAACCACACTCCCATCTTGATATAACACATATAGAGCCTGTGTTTAACTGAAAGTTGTACAAGTGATTGTGTAAGTGAGCCAAGATCTAAACTCTTGCCTATAAGGTTCTAAGACTCCTTCCTTGTAACCAAGCCAAGCCACCAACTTTGCCTTGGGTCGAAGAGAAAGATAAGAACATTCTTTGCAGAATTAAAGACATAGGTGAGATCAAAACAGCTGGAAAATCCAACCCACCACTTAAAATAACAGCAAAACTTAAGGTAAAAGTCTAACTTACTTTCAAACTAAGTGTAAGTAGAGTTTGTTTCTCTATATATATTAATTTGTGCCTTGCCTTATTTATGTATCCCTCAGAGGTGGGGTCTTCTATTAATTTAATAGAAAATATTTGGAAAATATCCCCCAGGATGGCATAAACACTGTCCACTATACATTTTTGAGTCACTAGGGCTGAAACTAAGGAGTTCTGGTGGCACAGTGGATAAGGCATTTGACTACTAACTACAAGGTCAGCAGTTCAAACCCACCAGCTGCTCTATGGAAGGAAGCTGAAGCAATCTACTTCCATTAAGATTTATAGCCTTGGACACTCCCAATGCGAGTCACTATGAGTCGAGGGCATTGGGTTTGGTTTTGGTTTAGGGCTGAAATTCAACTAGCAAGTGCTCTAGACTCTAAATCCAGACAGAACCATGCTATTCTTTGTGTTTAGCAGAGCACGTAGCTGACATTTAATAATGTTAGATAATAAAAACAGAAGTATTTCCAGGTAACAATATCTGAAGAATCTTGTTAAGCACAAAGTAGGTAAACAAGCCACCATCACACATCTGATTTACATACACAGACACCTCCCCACTGCCCATTACAAAAGACACAGACAGTTGGTATCTCATGGACATGCTGGATGGCATTTTTAAGCCAACACCAAAGTGAGAGAAAAAAAGAAAATATGCTCTTTTGTTCAGCTCTCTCCCCTAATTATACCTTGGATCTAAATAAAGAAAAAAAAAACAGCACACATGATTGGAAATAATTTAGAAGTAAAGAAAAGCAACAGAGTGGAGGGTTTAATCACATAATCAGTGGCAGGGTCAGAAGAAATGGACAGATGGGAGCACCAAATTATCTACAATGGTATGAAACTGAGAAGAGATTCAAAACCAAAGGAGATGAGTCAAGAAATTAAACTTGGTTTCCATGTTAATTCAAAACTGTTTGGGGCTGAAGGGAAAGAAACGATAACTCCATCAGGGAAACTGCTCATTAATATCCTAGCAAAGCAATAATCTCCGATAATATGAAATATTGTGATGTTTCCAGAGGACAGAGAGAAATTCAGATTTCCTCTCCCATTTATGGAGCTCATTTTTAATTCAGTATATGCAACGGAGCTGAATAAATATCAACAAGAAGGTTAAAACATTGATAAGGGAAAATACCTCATACTACTGAAATCTGGAAACAAACAACCCAGCTTAAAAAAAAAAACAAAACAGAAAAGCAGGTGGAAGATTTAGGTTGCTATTTCTCTGAAAGTAGCACGGGTGATTTGTAGTTCCAGCTGCTCAAGGTAGGGAATGAGTTAGGGGGTGGGGGAAAGGAAGTAGATGGAATGAGAGGTGGGAGGAGACGCTCCCTTGGTGCAAAGCTATTGAAGGCTGCTACTATTGGGTTTATTACAGTGTTTTATGAAGCAATACAAGAGATTACCCAGACATCTTCAGCTAACATCAGGATTGTACTAGACACATAATATAACAAATGGCTTGTAAAAGGTGGCCAAATCTTCTAGATGATTGAACCTAAATAAATTGTCTCCTGTCTAGGCTTTTGGTGCCACATCAATTCACAGTATTTATCTAACCTTAGCCAAAACGAGGATCAGAAGCCTGAGGTCATTGGTGAAACCCTAGCGACTATGGCCCCGGTTACCCTTTGGGCCTGGAATTGGACTCACTCCCTCAGGTTAGCTCTCAGCCAAATAATGGACAGGCCTGTGCGCGGAATAACTACACCAGGGAGATGCAATCTTTAGAACCATCAAACTTAAGAGTGTCAACCATGAGAGATTGGAAGGGCAGCATTTGGACAGGAAGAAATCTAGACAGGTAGGAATGCATAGGTAAGAAGGACACAGGGAAGGGGTAACCTTAAAGAGGAGGTGGGAGGAGAGCTGATACATTGTGGGGATTGTAATCGGTGTCATGAAACAAAACATGTATGAACTGTTAAATGTACAATGAATCTGCTTTGAAAAATTGCACCCAAATCATAATAAAATTTTTTAATTGACCATTGAAAGCCATCATAGATATACAGAATATGTCATAACTATATATTACATGTCAAAATGTACTTTGATGAGCTGGACTAAGTGTCCAGAATACTGCTTCATTATTAAGAATTAGTTACCTCTATTCCTCCCATTAAAAAAAGAAGAAGAGTCTAAGGTCAGGACAAGAAACTAGAGAACAAGTTCTTGTTTACTTTCCCATACTATGTGAACTACCTTTCTGTAGAATTTTTAGTGACCAAAAAGCATAGGAATATTAGGAAGACTAAGTCTTCTGCTTTATGCTAAATATGACTGCTCTCAACTTTCTTAATAGCAGTAGATCTTTGAGGGAGGAGAAATATTAAAACACAGAACCCTACTAGCAGTGCCCTGTGTAAGTGATGCCATGAAGCAGCCATGGAGATCCAAAAGCACCACATATACATCTCTTGCCACACATGAACATGCTCATGAAGGGAAAAATAAAACTGTAGATGCTCACATGGAAACAATTAGTCCAAGGGACTAGTGGACCATGTGAACCTCAGCTTACATGATCCTTAGACCAGAAGAACTACATGGTGCCCAGGCACCAATGTCAACCACTCAGAAAGGGATCAAAACATGAGATCCTGGATAAAGTGGGAGAAAAATGTGGAACAAAACTCAAAACGAAAAAGACCAGGCTTACTGGTTCGATAGAGACTGGTGAAACCCAAGACTATGGCCCCTAGTAACCCTTTGGGGCTGGAATTGAACTCACTCTCATGGCTTCCAGCCAAACAATAGGCATATAAGATGAACAGTTACACGGATAGGTATACTCCTTTGCTTTGAGAAATCAACCATGGGAGACCAGAAGGGCACTATTTACCCAGGGAGACAGTTCAGAAGGCAGGAATGCATAAGAAAGAAGGACACAGGAAAAGGGTAACCAGAGGGAGGAAGTGGGAAGAGAGTGAGCTGTTACATTATGGGAATTGCAGTCAATGTCATGAAACAAAATCTGCATGAAGTATTGTATGGAAAATGAATTTGCTCAGTAAACTTTCACCCAAATCACAATCTAAAAAAAAAAAAAAAAAAATTGCAGGTGCATGGACCTAATTAGGAGCTCTGGTGGTGTAGAGCCTAAGGCATTTGACTGCTAACCAGAAGGCTGGCAGTTCAAACCCACCAGCCACTCTTCAGAAGGAAGATGGGGCAATCTACTTCCGTAGTGATACTGCCTCAGAAACCCAAGGAGGGGTCACTATGAGTCAGATTCGACTTGACGGCAGTGAGTTTAGTTCGATTTGGTTCGTATGGACCTAATTGGCATAGAACATCAGCAGATACTATCAAGATCCTTAAAAAACATAAACAAACCATAAATTTTCACAGCTTGTTCCAATACAATCATTGCTCTGTTTCTCAATTTGTGCTACAGAATATTTGGGCTACTGGGAAATAAAAAAATAGACAAGTTGTAATGAACTCTTCCTAGGTATTGAGTGTTGTGAAAAACAACAACGAATTGATATCATTTATTGAGTACTTACTATGTCCTATCAAAAACCAAACTAACCAAACTCACTGCCTTCGAGTCCATTGAGACTCATAGCAACCCCTCTTTAGTTTTCCCAGGCAGTATCTCTACAGAAGTAGATTGCCCAATCTTTCTTCCTAGGAGTGGCTGGTGGGTTTGAACCTCCATACTTCATAGTGAGCAGTCAAATGCCTTAGGCACTACAGCACCAGAGCTCCCTATTATGTACTAAACCAAAAAACCAAACTCTCTGCCTTCGAGTAGGTCCTGACTCATAGAGACCCCTCCTTGGGTTTCTGAGGCTGTATCTCTATGGAAGTAGATTGCCCAATCTTGCTTCTGTTGAGTGACTGGTGAGTTTGAACTGCTAGCCTTCTGGTTAGCAGTCAAATGCCTTAGGCACTATGCCACCAGGGCTCCCCATCATGTGCTAAGCACTAAAACACTGTCTCATACAGTGCTAGAGAATGAGCCCCTCAGGATGGAAGGCACTCAAAATATGACTGAGGAAAGGCTGCTTCCTCAAGGTAGAGTCGATCTTAATGACATGGATGGAGTAAAGCTTTTGAGACCTTCACTTGCTGATGTGGTGTAACTCAAAATGAGAAGAAACAGCTGAAACACCCATTAATAATTGGAATGTTGAATGTATAAAGTATGAAGGAGAATTGGAAGTTGTCAAAAATGAAATGGAACACATGAAGATTGATACCCTAGGCATTAATGAGATGAAATGGACTGACATTGGTCATTTTGAATCAGATAATCATGGTCTACTATGCCAGGGATGACAAATTGAAGAGGAATGGTGTCCCATTCATTGTCAAAAAGAATATTATATTTCTATTCTGAAATATAACATGGTCAGTGATAGGATAATATCCATATGCCTCTAAGGAAGACTAGTTAATACAACTATTATTCAAATTTACGCACCAGCCACTAATGCCAAAGATGAAATTGGAGATTTTTACAAATTTCTAGTCTGAAATTGATCAAACATCCAACCAAGACGCACTGATAATTACTGGTAATTGGAATGTGAAAGTTGGAAACAAAAGAAGGAAAATATGGTGTAGTGATAGAAAAGACACCAGAGATTGCGTGATAGAATTTTGCAAGACCAGCAACTTACTGATTGCAAATACTTTTTTTCCAACAATGTAAATGGCAACTATATATGTGGACCTCACCAGATGGAACACACAGGAATCAAATCAACTATATCTGTGGACAGATGATGGGAGAAGCTCACTATCAGTCAGAAAAAGGCCAGGGAATGATCATTAATCATGCACATGCAAGTTCAAGCTGAAGCTAAAGAATATTAAAACTAGTCCCTGAGAGCCAAAGTACCTCTTTGAGAATATCCCACCTGAATTTAGAGACCATCTCAATAAAAGATTTGACTCACTGAACACTAATGACCAAAGAACAGATGAGCTGTGGGATGATATCAAGGACATCATACTTGAAGAAACAGAAGGTCATTAAAAAACAGAAAAAAAAAAAATGTCAGAAGAGACTCTGAAATTTGCTCTTGAACATAGAATAGCTAAAGCAAACAGACGAAATGATGAAGTAAAAGAGCTGAACAGAAGATTTCAAAGGGTGCTTGAGAAGACAAAGCACTGGAAGATGTTTCAACAATCAGATGCAAAATGGAAGTGAGAAATTTGGGAGACATCTACCTGGCCAATTGATTGGAAAAGATCCATATGCATGCCTATTCTAAAGAAAGGTGATCCAACAGAATCAAACAATATCGTTAAAATCACATGCATGTAAAATTAAGCTGAAGATAACTGAAAAACGATTACAGCAGTACATCAACAGGGAACTGTCAGAAATTCAAGCTGGATTCAGAAGATGTGGAACAAGGGATATCATTGCTGATGTCAGACGGATCTTGTCTGAAAGCAGAAAATACCAAAAAGATGTTTGCCTGTGTTTTAATGACTACACAAAGGCATTCGACTATGTGGATCATAACAAAGTATAGATAATATTGTAAAGAATGGGAATTGTGCCATGCAGGACCTGTACATAGACTATAGACTGAGAGGCAGTTGCTCAAATAGAACAAGAAGACACTGCATGGTCTAACCTTTTTGTGACGTGTGGTATGTAGAGTGACCACCTACATTTTCTGTCTGTGGAGTTTAGTGGTAAGCTGTTATCCCACTCTTAGTGCATTCTGCCATATGGTGGGGTCCTGTGTAAATGCATGAATTTGAAGAAATGAACCTTATCTCACTAATCCCAGCACCAGAGACTCTTTGGAAGGTATGTGTACCACTAACTATCAAAATTTGTATCACCTCAATTTTTTTTTTCCATTTCATTCAAAATGTATTCCATAACTGAAAACACATGGTTTCAACAATAAATAAATAAATAAATAACAGAAAGTAATTCAGTCTTGACAGGGTTTTAAAATCAGAAAAGGTGTGTGTCAGGGTTGTATCCTTTCACCATACTTATTCAATCTGCATACTGAGCAAGTAATCTGAGAAGACAGGCTATATGAAAAATGAGGCAACAGGTTTGAAGGAAGATTCATTAAGAATGAAGAGGACTTGAAGCACTTACTGATGAAGATCAAAGATTACAGCCTTTAGCATGGATTACACCTCAACATAAGGAAAACTAAAATCCTCACAACTGGACTAACAAGCAACATCATCGAAAAGGGAGAAATTGTAGAAGTTGCAAGATTTCATTTAGCTTGAGTTCAATACAAATGCCTAAGGATTAAGGTGTGTCTGACCCAAGCCATGGTATTTGCAATTATCTCATACGCATGTGAAAGCTGGACAATGAATAGGAAAGCCTGAAGAAGAATTGATGCATTTGAAAGTCATTGTTTAAGAATACTGAATATACCATGGACTGCCAAAAGAATGAACAAATCTGTCTTGAAGGAAGTACAACCAGAATGGTCCTTAGAAGTGAGGATGGTGAGACTTCTTCTCCTGTCCTTTGGACATGTTATCAGGAGGGACAGGTCCCTGGAGAAGGACATCATGCTTGGTAAAGTAGAAAGTCAGCAAAAAAGAGGAGGATTTTCAACAAAACGGAGTGCCATAGTGGCTGCAACAATGGGCTCAAGCATAGTAATGATTATGAGGATGGCGCAGAACTGGGGAGTGTTTCATTCTGTTGTACAGAGCGTCACTATGAGTTGGAACCCAGTTGACAGCACCTTACAACAACATCAATTAGAAGTCTGGGGGGGGGGGGGAAGTAGGTTACTGTCACCAGAGAGTAAGTTCCCTATGACAGGAAATGTTTAAGCATCGCCAGTGTGAACAGAGGATGAATGAAAGTCAAGTCACTCAGCATGGGGACAGAGTAAGTTATTTCTAAGGTAATCTCTTTCCTATTTTCCCTTCCACCTTTTTAAAGGTATAATTCACACCCCCAAAATTCACCATTTTAAAGTGTACAACTCAGTAATTTTCAGTAATATTCTTAAGGTTGTGCAACCATCACCATCTAATTCCAGATAACCACCACCCAAAAACCTGTACCCAACAGCAGCCACTTCCAATTCTCCCTTCTGGCTGGCAGCCACTAAACTACTTTCTGTCTCTATGGATTTGCTTACTCTAAGCATTCCATATAAATGAATTGCATGATATGTGGTTTTATTGTGACTGGTTTCTTTCACTTTAAAATGTTTTCAAGGTTCATCCATGTCACAGCATGTTTCAGTACTTCACTCCTTTCTTATGGCCAAATAATAACATAACCTTGTTTGCTGAAAGTGAAGATGACTTGTAGATTGAAGACTACAGCCTTCAGTATGGACTAAACCTCAACATAAAGAAAACGAAAATCCTCACAACTGGACCAATAAGCGGCATCACGATAAATGGAGGAAAGACTGAAGTTGTCAGAGATCTTGTATTATGTGGATCTACAATCAACACCAATGGAAGCAGCAGTCAAGAAATCAGACATCGTATCACACTGGACAAATTTGCTGCAAAAGACCGCATAAAGTGCTGAAGAGGAAAGATGTCTCTTTGAAGACTAAGGTGCACCTAACCCAAACCATGGTATTTTCAATAGCTTCATATGCATGTGAAAGCTGGACAACGAATAAGGAAGACCAAAGAAGAGGTGATGCTTTTGAGTTGTAGTGTCCACAAAGAATGCTGAAAGCACCATGGATTGCCAGAAGAACTAACAAATCTGTCCTGGAAGAAATGCAGCTGGAATGCTCCTTGGAAGCGAGAATGGCCAGGTTTCATCTCACCAACTTTGGTCTTGTTGTCAGAAGGGACCATTCCCTGGAGAATAATATCATGCTTAGTAAAGTGGAGGGTCAGCAAAAAAGGGGAAGGCCCTCAACAAGATGGATTGACACAGAGGCTGCACAGATGGGTTCAGGTATAGCAAGGACTGTGAGGCTGGCACAGGACTGGACAGTGTTTTGTTCTGTTGTACCCAGGGTCACTATGAGTCAGAGCCAACTCGACAGCACCTAACAACAGCAATATTCCTTTGTATAGATACACCATATTTTGTTAACCCATTCATCAGCTGACAGATGTTCAGATACTTTCAACTCTACAGTTTTATGAACACAAGGTCTTTGTCCTTGATCTAGCCAGGAAGACTAACATATACAACTCAAATTCAGCTCTGAACTCTACTTGTGATTTCCTGCTGCACATCTGTCAGTTGATACCCTTGTTGTTGTTGTTGTTATGTGCCGTCGAGTCAGCCCTGACTCATAGCGACCCCCTAACACTCAATATGGCAAAAAAA
>NW_006922132.1:1475123-1482975 GCF_000298275.1 Orycteropus afer afer
TTGCATCTAGATGGCAGCTTGCTAGCTTTTAAGATCCCAGTCGCTACTCGCCAAAGTAGGAGGTGGAACAATGTTTTGTATAGTATGTTATGCAATATGGCAAAATTTAACTATTTTTTTCCTCAAAGCTTACTTCTCCTCTGTGCTTCCCTACTTTTGTTAATGCCAATATAAATTCTGCAAGTTCACAAAACAGTCTTCCTTTGTTCTTTTTATTCCTCCTTCTCCTTTCTGTTATATGTTATGCACCACGATCTGTAAATTCTACCTAACAATACCATTCTTTTCCATTCCATCACCACCTTATCAAATTTAAGACTGGTTTGGATATTACAATAGTATTCATATCTCCTAACTCTTCTGTTTTTTCTCTATACTAGTCACAGTTGCTGAATTAATTTCCTTTTTTATTCAGCTAGGTTCAAGTCATCCCAAGATTGAACACCTTAAATGAGAAGCAAACTTCTCAGGATTCCTACTCCTTAGCCCCAGTGCAGATAACTGCAACCTACTAAGAATGAAAGTCAGAAAGGTGATTTGCATTCACTTGTTACCCTCACTACTTGATGGTATATATTTTTAAGGGCTTTGGTGGAAGACAGACATCATCTTGAATTCTGCCTATACCTTTTGGAGCATAATAATCACTGCTGGCTTCAATTATCTCACAAAATGGAAAAACCACTTGTTTTTTGGGGTTCTTGTGAAGGTTGGAGGTAATTTATACTAAATGTGCAGAACCTGACACAAAGTTTGTGCTCAGTAAATTTTAGCCATTATTTTTAAAATTCATCTTTGAATTCTCTGCATGAAATGGCACACTATTCTGCACAGATTAGGTCCTCAAAAGTACTACTATTACTAAGAGGAGATGTGATGGCCAGGAGAGTACAAGAGAAAAATACAGCTGCAGAAGAACTAGGCAGAGAACAGTAACTAGTAGTTACAGGAACTGAAAGGGGTGAGCCTGAGAGAAGATGCCTATGATTTAGACAGATAGGGAAGGAAGAGGTACATTTCAGACACACATAAAACCAAAGGTTGAAGCAGGACCAAGAATGCCTTACAGAGGAGACAAGGAGGGAGCTAAGCCTTACAGGAGAGAGGGTCCATGATGGGCAGTAGAGAGAAATTAAGTTGACCAGATAAATTATGAACTTCTCAGAAATTAAGAGGAGGAGTCTAACCTCAATACTATGGTAACCATAGAGCCATTGTAGGTTCTTGGGCAGGAAAGTGACAGGAAGAAAGTTGTGCTTTTTGGACAACAGGATGGATAGTCATGTGCATGACAGACTGGAGAGCAGGAGGATGCAATTTATGTGGATGTTATAGCTATCCAGATGTGTGGCAAAATTACCTGGCTACAGTGGGAATAGAGGAAAGGGTAAATCAGAGAGAAATGTTGAAAGAGAGATAGAAAAATCAGAACCTAGTAACAAACGATGTAAATGATCTTAACTTTTAGCTTTTTTCCAAAACCCTATATTTCATTTTGTCCCTCAAACTATCTTCAAACACTCTGCTCCCCCAAGTCCTTGTTTCTTGAAATAAAGCTGGGAATAAGTTAATCAATTAATCAATCAACTCTTTAGTCACTGCTGCTAAGTCATTCTGGCTCAAGATAGAAAGATTACTGCTTATTTTAATCTACCTAGATATATTCAGACTTAATTGCAATTCAGCTCAGAACTTCTCTGAAGAGACAGGAAGAAAAATATGTTGAGAATGTAAGTTAATCATAACTCATGTTCTAAAACCCAGAGTCTGCCCTCACATTAGAGTACACATATCCCCACAGGAAGTGAACATCAGGTTCTACAAGTACTACAACTAAATGTCACTGCTACCCTACCCAGGTAGAATTTACCCCAAAGACATCAATTTCTAAGAGGAAAAGAGCAAAGACAGTTGAGAATGTGTGAGTCTTTTACTTTCAATAGGTGGCAAGGTATAGTTGTTCTGTCCAACATCCTTTCTTTTCATTTAGGCTGTTTGTGTATAAATATTTGATTGCATCAAAGCTTCTGCGACTTATTCTTGCTGGCTGGACCAGTTTCTCCGATGGCATATTTGCATGCTAAAGAACCAATCCAGCTACCTCATGTCCCAGGGACACAACTTTTGTGAAGTCTCCAAATTCCATAAACTTTTCAGAATAAGCCATCCCTCAGGATGGGAGCTAGAATGGAGATGCCATCTGTCAGTCTCTCAGCCAAATCTCAACAAGTCTCCTCTGAACAAGGGATGCCAGATCTTCTTCCACCAAAGCCCCCTGTTTCTTTTAAAAAGGCAGTGAGAGCAGGACTTAAAAAGAGATTAAAATAATGCTTCATCAGTCTGCAGGTAACATTGAGCTTGATGGAGCTAATGAAAGATAAATAGTCCAAAGAACAGGAGAAATGAATTGTCCAAGGACAGACTCCTATTAAAATCATACTCTTACTTGAAGCAACACACAATGTCAGGAATGGAATGGATAAAGCATAGCTGAGACTACTCAGCAAGTTAGCAGTAAGCTCTGTCTCTATATTCCTATTTTGTCAGTTTCAAAGAATGTCAGAGTTGGAAGAACCTTAGACTTGTTATCCAATTTCTTCACTGTACAACGAGAAATCTGAGTTCCAGATGAAATAAATACTTGTTCTAGGTTAGAATACCAGCTAGTATCAGAGCAGAGACTAGAAAGTATTCAGTTTGGTTTGGTCTTACTTCCTTGGTATGTATAAGCTCTTTCCCTTTGCAGAGGAGGTGAAGATGGAGAGAAACTCAGAAATTTTGCCATACACTAGACTTCAGGCTACAATGTTTGGGCTGGCTTTAGAGTACCTCCAGAAAGGTCTTTAAGTATTATACCTATTCCTCACTTATCAACTATCTCATTATCTTCCATTTCACATTGATGACAATAGTAAAAAAAAAAAAAAAAACCCACTATGTGACTATTTTGCCCATTAACAACATAAGTCTGGCAGTAATGAACACCAAGGTGCAAAGCAAAAGTAACACTGGCTGTGATGGTTAAGGTTATGTGTCAGCTTGGGCGGGCCATGATTCTCGGTGGTTTGGCAGTTGTGTAATGACATGTATGTAATTTGACAGTTATGCCATGATGTAGTCATCCTTCACTGCGTGATCTAATGTGGTCATCCTCTATTTTCACATAATTCTGATTTTTGCATAATAACCCAATCTTTGGAACCTAACCATATCGATAAGAGAGGAGTGGATGTATTATGATAAGGATATGGAAATCACTTACTCTCTGCAGTGCAAGTAAACATGGCAATCAATGCATTTTTCAGAAGACAAAACAGAGGTTTTCATTCAGTACAACAATGTAGTGCAGTCTCCCATCAAGAATTAAAAAGAATGTAAGCAGTGTCATATTCTTAGGAGACAAAGGATATTTTAAAACTACCACAATCTAGTATTAATTGTTAGATAAACCCAAGTAGTATTAGCCCATTACATATGGCAAGGGGCTTTCAGCAAGATAAAAATTGCTACAGTTGCACGTGATTACTGACATTTCTGGAATATTCAATACCACACCACACACCTTTGTAATAACAGCAGGATAGCACAAGTCCAATGTACAGGTTTCCCTAAAATGAAGGTTCTTACTAAACCAAATGTAAAGTTTTCTTTTTTCTCTTACACTTAGAAGACTAATTAAACAAGTATATTGTTATTGAGGTCAGCAGATTTTAAAAAACTGAACACAAACACACACACACATATACAAACACACACAAACCCTTAAGAGCCTAGAGTTTAGATATACAAAACCACTATACATGTTATATTAACAAGAGCGGTTTACATATTTTAAATTCATTCATATTTCTTGTCTCCTACTTTAATTACACATAACAACAACTATAATTACCCAGATCCCTGAAAAAAAAAAAAAACTGGGGGGAAACATTAATCCTTACAACCACCCTGCTGGTTATGTGTTATTTGACCCATTTTACAGATGAGAAAATGGAAACCCAGAGAGTAACCTGTTCAAGGTAACACAACAAGTAAGTAGTAGAGCTGGAATTGAATCCAGATCATTTAAGTTCAGACTCTTCACTGTAACAACAGTTATCAAAGTGTGGTCTGTAAAACTTTGGGGGTCCCCAAGACTCTTTTAGGGAGTCCAGGAAGTCCACACTATCTTCATAAAACTACTAAGACACATTTTGCTTTTCACCATGTTAACATTTGCACCAATGGTGCAAAAATAATGGATGGTAAACCTGCTGGCACCTTAGTACAAATCAATTTTACTAACACTCTCTTGGAATACAAACAATGCCAGTTTCACTTACAAATACCCTTACTGAAGCAGTAAAAATAAATTATTTTATGAAATCTCAATACTTGAGTATGTATCTTTTTAATATTCTGCGTGATGAAATGGAAAAAAATATGCATGAAGCACCTCTGTCATATACCAAACTAATGTCATTGTGTTTCAATATAATCATTTGCATTGAGACCTACACTAGCCATTTTTTTTTTTAATTTTACTTGAAAAAAATGACTAATAATCAATAGTTATTCAGATTTGGATAGGCAGATATTTCTCCAAAACAAAAAAAGGTAAGCCTGTCATTTCAAAGAAAACAACTGTATTTGTTGCCAGTGATAAAATTCAAATTTTTAAGCAAAAATTAGAATTACAGGAAATTTGTATCCACTATCATGACACTTTTCTGATAAGATCAATGGTGACATTAACAAATGTGATTTTTTTTAAATACCATATAAAGAAATGTGTCATCACTTTGGAAGACTGGATACAGGATGCTACAAAATCGTGCATGAGTAGAAGATCCCACCCTGCACACATTTAAAGTTTAAAATAGACCAATGGGCCTTAATCCAACAGATAACAAAAAGTTCATTGATTTGGTTTCAGATTTCACATTGCAGTAATCCTTTACGAAACTACTTTGCAAATTGTGGGGCAGCACCAAAGAAGAACATCCACAATTATCTGAAAAGGCTATTAAAATACTCCTCTCTTTTCTAAATTTATATGAGTGTGAGGCTGGATTTTCTTCACATACTTCAACCCAAACAACCTATCACAACAGACTGGATACACAATCAGATATGATAATCCAGCTGTCATCTATTACACCAGGCATTAAGAGAGTTGAAAAAGTATAAAAATCTCTTCTCAGTCAATGTTTCTTGTTGTGGAAAATAGAGGAATTTTTCCTAAAAATGTGATTTATGTTAACATGTCACATGTTTAGTATTATTTTTAAATGGATTAATAAATGCTTTAAAAGTTTCTCACTTCAATTTCTAATAAGCTAAGTATTGATATAATCCAATGAAAATCAGGGGCTCAATGAAGTTTTCAATAATTTTTAAGAGTATAAAGGGGTCCTAAGATGAAAAAGATTGAGAGCTGCTGTACTATATCATGCTGTCTTTAATACTCAAAATATGATAAAGAGTAGAAACAATTTCTCTATAGAGACTTTCACAAAAATTTAGAAAAGATCACCAAGATGTACCCTACTTAATGTTATTGAGGAAGGATGTGTTCAAGTAGCCCTAACCCTATGGTCTCATGTGCAAAGAAGGAGTATCATGGAATAAATGTTATAAAGGCAGTCTTAAATTATTGGTAGGTCCAAAAGGACCCTAATCAAATAGCAAAGTCTAGCAAGAGAGTTTCATCTACCATTAATGATTTTAAACCAAGGCCTCTGCTGATGTTTGGTAATGGTGATGTCTCACTAACAATAAAACCCACCACAGTTGATTTTAACTCATAGTTACCCTATAGGGCAGAGTGTAACTGCCCCATAGGGTTTCCAAGGCTGTAAATCCTTATAGAAGCAGACTTCCACATTGTTCTCCCATGGAGCAGTTGGTAGGTTCGAACCGTTGCCCTTTTGGTTAGCAGTCAAGCACTTAACCACTATACCACCAGAGCTCACTTCACTGAGTAATAACAGGTGGCAAAATATATTCCCTGATGACTCAAACCAAGAAAGTGCTTTAAATTAGTAACAATAATTGTACTTGACATGATGGGAAACAATGAGAAATACCTATATCCAGCTATTTATCTGTCATGTTTTTACAACACTCACCATAGTAGGAAGACATGCTCAACTGAAAAGCAACTTTTTAATCATGATAGAGTCTCCTATCTTCCAAGTCAGTTTTAAACCTGTGGTGGGTGAGCTGGTCATTTGGCTTGAAAGAGGACAGCAAAAAGTCAAGAAACTGCTCATTTGCAAATAAAGAGTTTCATTTTCTCTATTTCCACAAGAAGATGGCATGTAGGAGCAAGTGGGAAGGTCCTTATTTATTTGTTCTTCCAGACACATGTGTAAGTTACATCTCTAAACTGAGCTAACAGTACAAACAGGTTAATTTATGCAAAGCATATTTGAATATTCATAATTTTAAAAATGTTTAACTAAAAGATCCTAAAAATAACTAAGTGTTTTTGTTATGCTTATTAGATTTGGCAGTCAACTGTGCCCTGTGAATGACTCACCACTAAAACACTAGCCCAAGAATAAGTCAAAATATGTATATATTTCAAAACTAACCTACAGAAAAGGCCAAAACACAGTGAGCCTTCTGGGCTAAACTGGTATACACAAAACCATAGAAAGGTTAGTATCTTTGGAAGCCTAGGATCAGGGGATAGGAATGGTAATAAAGTCATCATTTTTGTTTTCCTTTTCTTTTTTTCATTTATGGTAGCAGCAAACAAAAGTTATCTTCAAGTGACTCATAAAAGTTGCCCCAGTCACAGGTGTTCACCAATCCCAACTTGCTAGTGTTCTCATGGTGGTTTATATGTTATTGAGGGTCACTGACTACTCTCACTAGTGAAGACGCTCTAGAGAATCAGAAAGATGTTTGAAAGTCATTGCCAGTAAGATTAATTAAGGCCTCCTCTGCTCAACTTTTCTAATGTAACTAGCATAAAAAAAATCACCAAGAATACAAATAAAAAAGTCACATATTTGGTTCCTTTAAGCTTATTTAATATTTGAACTCTCATTTTCTATTTTCCCACACCCCAGAAAACAGAAAGTTTTTAGATGACCAATATTTTGTTCCAGAAACATACAGCCTTATCAGCTAATTCATAAAAGAGCTATTTTACAAAGGTACATCTGGATAATTAGAACAATAAAGTCTTTTAGGCATTTCAAAATGTGATCAGTAAAAATACATGATTATTAATAAAGATTTTTAAAAGATAGTTCCAGATTTTTTATAAAAGCAATTTCTATTAAAGAGTACATGATTGTATGGTGAACAAGGAAAATAAAATGTTCTAGTAGGAAGAGACTTATTAAAAATAACCAACAGTGTGCACCTTACAGTTACCATTTTTGCGGTACATCTGCTTAGCAGTTGGCACCTGGAAATGGAGGGGAGGGCTTCCTTCTAGGAGGTACTTTTTTTCTACCAATTTATTATCAATAACATCAGTACCAGTGGAGGAGGCATAAGAAACAAGCAAAAGGAAACTCTTTTCTTCAAGAATGAAAAATTCTGCAGATCATTTTGAAAAGGGGTGGAAAAGTCAGGGGAAAAAAAAGATTTACAAAACAAAAGTTGTAATGGGGGGTGGATAATCAGCCAACAGAAAGCTGACTGGAAGGTCCTGCTAATTTTTGTATTTTGAGGTCCTCTGCACACAATGGTGCCCTGTATGGCATATAGGGAAGGAAACAGTGACCAAAGCTCTACTAGCTCAAAATAACATCACAACACTAACTTCAGAGAAGACAGTTTCCAATTGAAAATATGTAGGCCCCATGTAATACACCATATTTACCAACATCAAAGACAAGAAAAAAAAAAA
>NW_006922132.1:1483140-1486860 GCF_000298275.1 Orycteropus afer afer
GGGGGGACGGACACAGAAAAGCCAAAATGCTATTTATTATTATGTAATAGTTAGTTAAATTTTAGATCCTAAAAAGCCAACATAACTCAAGTAGTCCAAGCTAGCTGATTTTAAAGTATTCAAAACATGGCTTCCAGGACAGTAATCATGATTTTAAATTATAGCACTTTAGGGGCTTGCTGATTTGCCTTGATTAACTCTGTTCTCCGAAGTAGAAGGAGACACTCCAAATATAATTTGCCACTTAACAGCAGAGGAGCCATTAAGCCCACAGGAGAGAGCACAGTGTCACAGCAGGCCACTTCAATAGCCAAAAAACAGCTCTCTTGCTCTGGGAAGATTGCTTTGTCCATCACCCTTGTATCCTTTGGTAAATGGAAGTAGATTCCAACTTCTAGTCATGTATCTTTGAGAGAAGTACTTTGAGAGTAACAGGTCTTACTCAAAGACAGGACCAATATCTACTGCCATCATCCTGAAAAACAGATACAACTATCAAAGTAAAATGGATGTGCCTGTAATGGTCAAAATGAAATGAAAGGTCAGAGAGGCCAGGTTGGGAAGGAGTGAAGACCTTAGGCTAGTAAGATAAAAACACTCAAAATTGTGGGATCTTTTCCAAATTTAACTTGGTCTTGGGACTTTATTTGAAAAAAAAAAAAAGAGATACAAATTTAGTCAGAAGTACTAGAGCTATGGTCAAAGTGTTTTCCCACTTAGTCTTGCTATTGTTCCAAAGGGGAGGTTAAACTGCATGAAAAGAAAAGCTAAGGCCAAGTTACTGGCTAAGAGAACCAAAATCTTTGTTAACCCACAAGCTTCTTAATTAAGCACTACAGAATTATGTAATTACCCTGTAGTGTCTGAAGTAAAGACAAAGTTCTACTATATTTACTTTCTCCTGATTAATTGCCAGCTGATGGCTGGTGTCAAGTGGCAACCGGTGTAACCCTGTTAGTTGGGAATAACTACATTGTTTACAGCAGCACAGTGTAACCATTTGGTTTCTACTTGCTTCTCCTAAGAGATACAGAAAATTTCAGGGCCCAAGCTTTATCATATTAGCTTCTCCTTCTAAAATTTTAAATTTCATTCTGATTTAAGTTATATTTGGTCTACAACTCACAAGACAATTCTAGTTTATAGATGAGGTCCAAAGATCCAAGGGGATCCATCTGAAAACACAGATCAATTTTGAAAAGATAGAAACAGCAATCTGGACATAGATGAGCTTGTTAAATAGCAGTGGTTTTTATAAATGTACTTGGGAATCCTTAACTATTTATGATAGGAAAAAAAAAAATCTTTTTGGACTGTAGGGAAGAATACAAATTACATCCAGACTAACCCACAGAGATCAGAGGGCACTACTGAAGATGTGAGCAGTGGATGAACTTCCTGTATATTAACAGAATTTACAGATTGACAAATGATTTGGTTTTAGTTGGCAGAAAGACTCCAAAATATATACATCTGATGCACAAAGAAAACCACAGAATGCCAATATAATTGAAGGAGTTCTCAAGTTATAATTCTGAAACAATAATTCTCTGCAGGGTGCTGCCAATAACTATCATTCATTCTAGAGCAGGCAGTTACCAACACTTTGCCTGCAGTATCCAGTGTATGTTCTGGTCTGCAAAGTTGAAGGTCAGCCATGCACCAGTGTGCAAAGAGCTGTCGCAGTGAAGGCAGAGGAAGTATTTCTGGAGTAGGTTTGAGCAATTCTGCCTTTTCCACCTCTCTCTCCACTCTACCCTTGGCTCTACTTTTGACTCAGAGAGCCCTTTGGCACCATCAGTGCAAACATTAAGAGTCAAACCTCCAGGTACTAAAATTTTACTGGCCTTATAATCAGCAGTACCCGTGGCTAATTATAGCCATGGTTTAACTCAGTAGTGATTCAGTTACATAACCTTCCCAAACTCTTTACCCGCTCCCATCCCACCCTTCCTTAGCAACCCCCACCCCTTCCACCATCTGAAGCATTTCCATTTGTTTGATTTACTTCCTGCTCAATCTGCAGGGAAAATTTTACACAAATGACAAAGTCTAATGTGTAATTATAAAAATGAAACAATACCAAGAATAACAAATTTCTAGTCAAGAAAATAAAATATGCTTTCCTCTCCCTCCCAAATCCCAACCCTCAACAGAAAAGAAGACAACAGAAGAAAACATACCCATTTTCAAGTGCCTGGCTATTTAGCACACTGAGGATTCCTGTTAATGGGGAGGGGGGAGGGTTTGATCCCAGCTACAGAGAAGAGGTTCTTGCCTCATGGGAGGACCTACTCCCTGACAACCTGGGCAGCACACAGTTCTCAAGTCCTCTGCACGTAAGAGCCACACAGCACACAATGCCTTTGAGGTGACCCTCAGAGAAGCAGCCTACTGGACAGCAGAGACCATGGAATACAGTTTAATGAAGGCAAAATGCCCCTCCCTCCCTCCCCTCTTCTCCCTTCCTCATCTTCTTCACCTCTCTATCCAGCCTCCTAAAACCCCATCCACAACTTTTTGCTTCAGGAGCAAGTTGATCCTTGGGTGTACTAAATACAATGGGCTCATTACTCAATTAAAACAAAACAAGGCAAAATAAAAATTAAAATGTGCTTTCAAATATGGAATGAAGTCAAATAAATACATCTGATTTTTTTCTTTTTCTTAAGTCTAAGTACAATTTCATATCCTACACCCAAAGCTCTATACATTTGGTTTTTGTTCTGAATCAAATGAGCTTCCAATAGTGAGGAGAGTAGGGTGAGAGAATGGATATTCCCTCACTGACAGACTGTGCAGCTGCCAGACTGTGAAGAACTAGTCCCGCTTTGGGCACACTGGGACACGGATAACCCCAGGTGGTTCACAGGCAGATACTCTGTCGCACTCTCTCTGCGTCCACACTGGAGCCGGGATGTGGTGATACAATGCTGATGTTCAAAATCCAACAACCTTCAGTCCCTTCAGGACACGTGGCTCTAACTCTTATCTGAAAAGAATAAAAGATATGTGGAGGTCAAATTAAGAGGAAAGAACAAATTAACCCTGTAAAAGAAGACCTATGAAACGCATGGGCATGGTTCTATTTGAACAGCTCCATCTGAAAGTATGTGAGCAAATGAGTAGAAATGACTATACTGAACACAAATCCATTTGCAGCCAAGGGAGACACTTTCCTCATTGTCAGGATAGGCACAAAAGTAGTGCAAGACTCAAGGAGACCAATCCTCTACCACTAGGGAGTCCCATCAGCAACAGCAGATCTTGCACAGAATCTAAGATTTGCTAAGCTTACTAACTCTCTGCCGTCTGCTTTTGAAAAGGTAGAAAGAGACGCGCGCGAGAGAGAGAGAGCGCGAGAGCGAGTGTGAGCGCGAGCGCGCTAGAGAGAGAGAGAGAGAGAGAGAGAGAGAGAGATAGGGAGAGAAGAGGGGTGGCACTGGAACTGACGACTGCTATTCCTCTTAGAGAAGGAAGGCAGAGTCAGCAGGTAACAGGCTCTGCCTGATCCACAGTGTTTAGAAACAAATAGGTTTTTTCTTTTTTTTTTTAAAAAAAGAGGTTCCTGCAAGATGGCAGACTAGGCAGAAGGACTGCACAGACCCTCTTCAACAAAGAAAAGGAAAACCAATTAACACAGACACAGAAGATAATCCTGGACCCCTGAGCCTTGAAGGGAAAGATACAGAAGTGGACTAAACCCCAACTAGCAGAAGA